>NW_024537077.1:0-6877 GCF_016097555.1 Gigantopelta aegis | reverse complement strand
AAATTGGTCTTTTTGTGACTGTTTGTTACTGTTATTTCTTTATTTTATACGCAATTGTGGGTTATGTACAATCCCTCCAATTTTGCAAGGTAAGCCTATAAAGCAGGGGAAAAAACTTTTTCTTGGTCCAAAAATTATAACCCTCCTACTCATATGCTGGGGAAAAACTGGCCAATAAGGGGTATAAACTGCTTTGGTACTAACTAAATCAGCAACAATATATGTTGCAAGGGTATTTCATTACAAATCATTGGTATGGATTTGCTGGTATAAGAATTTTACCCAAAACATGTGTTCCAAGGATACACCCTCCCAAAAAAGGTGGTTTTATTTGTGGGATAAAATAATATCGTTCTTTTGTTTAACAAATCCTGTCCAGAATGGCTTTAAACAGCTTGTTATATTAATCAAGTTATAAATCCAAAAACCCCCACATATGATGCCAACGTGGACAAATTCAATATGAAAGAAATGTAATTTTGACATATTAGTTTGGCTTGAATTTTGGCACTATGTTTTACATTTTTTTTACCAGCCATTATCTGATGCTAGTTATTTTCTCATTTTTTAAAAAATCTATGCTTGTAATAAAAGATTAACAAAGACACTAACACTATTAAATGTGGTAAAAGTCAAGACAAAGCAAATGACAGTCCAGAGTTAGTCAAGACTTAAGAGTCCAGACTTAATAGGTTCAGAGTTACAGTCTAGACTTTAAGAGTTTAGAGTTATAGTGTAGACGTAAGAGTTTAAAGTTATGTTACATCCATTCTTTCATTACAACTCAAACACAAATGATCAATTTAATGCAGTCCCTTTGTATTTAAAATATCATAATAAAATATTTTAATACAAGTATATAGACCTTTTAAAGAGTAAACAAACATTAAAAATATTAACACTATAAAAATGAATGATTGATTCTACCAATCTGTGGTTACTAGGCAAATTTTATTTATAAAACATGACAAGACGTTCCAAAAGACTTCATTTGTGAATAAACATGACAGCTGCTGGTAACATATCACGCCCACAAATACAATGTTGTATGCAAATATTTGCAAACATGACTGGTGCGCAATACATTCGTAAAATCCATTAAAGCTTGAGTCGTGGTCATTTCAGTATAAAAACATTACACCATCTTCATCACTGATTACATGAAGATTCCATTTAATGTCTCATTAGTTAGACAAACGAGTCTGTATCCAAAGGAGATTGGATTCAAACCAAATACAAAACCACAATATAAGGATTCCTCAGCTTTTTTCCATTGAAACTGTGCAGTCAAGCTATCTCTATGTTAAGTGAATAACTCCATGAAGAATAACCATCAATCAAAAACTCTATACTGCAGGAGAATATAAATATTTAGTCAACCCTGGGTCATTGAGTCATTAAGACAATTTGAAAATATGAAATGATAAGAAAGCATAGATGAGACATTGTAGAATATCAGTTAAAGTGACGTTATCAATATTATTTAATTTTCTTAAATTGTTTCAATAGAGAAAGTATTGATGTTTAAAAATATTAAAAAATTGTAAAATTAATTAAATCAGGTGGGTGTTAATGCATGGCCCTGATCTTGAATGGTTGTGTTCCAAGAGCATTCATATTGTAATAGATGCAGATTTGTACACACCGCTTCTGAGAAATTATTTATTGTAAGAAAATCCTTTCATATATTTATAGCCATTCAATGACCATAATTGGCCAAAGCAACAGCGTCATTTTAACAATGTAACAAAGTTTAAGTAAAATTATCATGTTTTCAATATAACTAACATTAGGTTCTAAGATGAGTTCATTATGTACACAAGTTTATTGCGAGAGAAGATGTCAGTTTACATACTCAATTCAATTGAAAATATTAAATTCATCAAAAGGTTACAAGTTTGTCAAAAAAAGAAGGAATGTTAGTTAAAATTGCATTTGTATTTAGTGAAGCAAGTCTTAATATGTTCAATACTATTATTATAAACTATTAAAGAGTAACTCACAGGGAAATGATAATTTTTTTATTGTACTCAAAGAAACATTTATTCACAATTATCCCTTAATAATATGAAAAAAGCTTGAACTGTAAAAAAAATGAAGGAAAAGTTTACATTAGCTGCAACAAACTATTTTGCTTCCTATTGTGGGTGGAGTCAAAGAATGACGGGGTTTGTGTTTCACATGTCTTAGCCTAACATCAACTAATATATTGACAATCTTAATATAATAACATAATGTTGATTTTATAGGAGATTATATTGGCTATAGTAGATTTATGATATCAAAGAAACGAGTTAGCAAGTTGAGCTGGCTGATTCAATTCTCAAGCAGGTACTTTTATGCAGGAATAACTGGTATATTACCATTATTATAAGTATAGACTATACATTGAGGTTAAGGTAGATACATGATTATACATTGAATGGCTACATGCCAGAGTTGTATAACATGTAGCTACTACTAGGACCAAGGTGCATAACTGACTTGTACTATATTGACCAATCAGATTGCTTTATTTCAATTGCTGCATTAGAACCACTATATCTGTTCATGTAATGTTGAGATATGGCCTTATTAGCTTTAACTAACAGAAAAATACTTTACCATTTACTTACTTGCAGTAGAAGTAATGGACTTTCTTATTCACACTTGTGAAAACACACAAAACAAACTATTCTGCTAGAGTTTTACACCTTCATTATAACAAATATACTGACTCGTAGTAATAGAAAGATAGGGCAGCAATTTCTGTCAAATTGATTGCTATAATATTGAAAGTCACAGCTTCAGAAAAGAGTGTATAAGAACTCATACACCTCTCTGGGAGATGTACAAATTATTTATTGACCTGAAATGAAGCAATCTGATTGGTCAATTAAGGCATAGCATGATACAAATACAGTATATTACTATTGTATTAAAGGAAAAATTCACTTGGTTTGTATCTACACAATATATTCAGTAAAATACATTTCTTTCACATTGTATTATAAGTAGATATGCATATATACATATACATATGTACACACATCCATATATACCGTATAGCGGGTTTTTTTTCGGGGGGTTAAAATGGTTTCATGGTTTTCGTGGTGAGCAACAACACGAAATATTTACCACGAAAGTTAATTAGTTGCAATGTGCCACGGCCACATCAATACATACATGTGGTTGCACGCACGTTGTTGATCAGCGAGTCTTAGATTCAGTATGGCCTTCTTTCAATACTTCAAGAGGGAAAAAGAACAACCTACCCAATCCTCATGGCCCTTTAGCACAATCTGTACCATCAATTGCCAACTTAGAAGTTCGCTCTGTTATAGAGTCACAGAACAACAAAAATAGAGGCCAATATGCAAAGTACACTCCTGAACAGAAGTCTATGATCGGAAAGAGAGCTGCTGTACACGTGGTGTACGCCATTTGTTACACCACGTGTATAAGGGGGGTGGTTTAGACTAGATCCTCGACACAAATTTTGCCACAAACAACCAAATTTTTGACATCCACGAAAATTTTGCCCCACGAAAAAAAAACCCGCTATACGGTATATATTGTTCTTACCTTTTTAAAAGATGAGAGGAGTAACACACACTTTCACAGGAGCAACAGACAATGGCCATATCATTTTACCACTGTATTTTATCAGGTTATATTCTACTATTGCTTGTAACAAACGAGATACACCTACACCATAACATCCCATCTGAATGCCTGAGAGAGAGAGAGAGAGAGAGATTAACAATAGACCTATAGTTGTCTTACTGTTTTTGAGAATGTTTCATTTGTAAATGAAGCCTTAAAGACACTGGAATATTTAGTACCCAAATAAAAAGAATGTGCCACCTAAAAAATAAAAAAAACATTATCATTATCATTCTAGCAGCTGATATGATCTCTCCTCAAAATTTCTAAGATAACAAAATATAACATTTGTATGTGTAATGTCTTTCGTAAGAACTATACGTTTAATGTATTGATCACACAATGCATGGTACCTCAATGCCTCTTGTTTCTTTTAATGGACAGAATTTTGGTAGAATGGACAGTCAGGTAATGATTGAGAATCAATTGATATAATTCAGAGCTAAACCACGCCCACATCTAAACACATTTAGGGAGGTGGTATTTGAATGGCTTGGATTTCAATATTACTCACTTGTCACAGATAATTAGAGTATCTTCTCCCATAGGTGACATCACATGATATTCATGTGACAGAGAGCCACCAATATTACCAGGATCTGCCTAACTAATATTACAGTGTTACAATAAACACTTCAATAGAATTTATCTTACCTTTAGAGACTTGCAGTTCTAATTGAGTAAATATCCTTTCATAAGCTAAACAAATCTGCGCATAGGATTATAAAGCAGTCTCAGGACTGACATCAACACGTATACATATCTATAGTAAGGTAAAGATATAACTAATATTGTTAATAGAGACCAGTTTACAAATCAGATTTAATCATAGCAGTAGGTATGTTATCAAAGTGAGGGGCTAATATAGTCTCACGTGGTTATCTCTCGCCTTACAGAAAAGAGGATGGTTTGGATAATTTTTTGACATAATCCATTATATTGACTAAACACACATTAACATCAGCATTTATTATCAATAGTTGAACTACTAATAGACTCATTGCTCTTTTATAATTGTTATATCAATATTGCATGTACGTGACAAATTTTTTGGAAAGGTTTAGCTACCCATCCATGTTAAGTTAGGAGCTAGGGTATAAAGCTGTATTGTAACACACAGCATATCACTGATTTTAAGTAATGTCATGTACTTGTCCTAATAAGCTTTGGTCTAAAACTTGAACAAAGTATGCAGGTTTTGACCCACTTATTAGTTAATAAAAATATATCTTTAAAACAGTAATCTACACATGTACCTTTCATCCAAAACTCTCTGGCTCTAAGAAGTCCATAACGTGGTCTCTTTCTCATCTCTAAATTTTCTATCAATCTATCTAAGTCCAAATATAAAAACTTCATATTATTAACACTAAATTAAAATCACCTGATATAATCTGAGGAGGTAACTGGCGATGAGAAGAGAACTTCCTGGCCACAAGGGTCAGTAAATAGTTCTTCATGGGTCTGTAACAAGAATATTTAGTTAATATTATAGATGATAGTCACACAAAGATACACATATACAAGACAATGCTAGTTAGTAACATCATAAAGGTTAAAAATTGTCTAAGAGAAGTAGATTTATAAATTAGTTGTGTGATCAACTGATTCCTCATGTTCTTTACTAAACTTTAAGTCAATTAGTGTCCTAATTATAGGGATGTCCTCAAGATGATAGTTCTATTGTAATAGGACGATATAATATAGTTACTTATGGTCCCTAAACAAAACTCTGAGTCATTTTGATCCATTAAATGAACAATTCTTTACCAGTACTTTCCCAACGACCTATATTATAACAATACCATATTACAGGTACAAATAAATACATAATATACATGTCATGTATTTTATATACACAAATATATTGGTACATTACCTAGTGTAGATGTTACTCTCTTGATGCAATGGACTGACAAGTGTTAGCAAATTATGAACTAACCTGATGTCTTCCAAAGATGAGCTGGAGCAGAATAGGTGCCGTCATTTTGACTCCACCCACTGAGCTCATTTCATATACAATCAGAGTCATTAGTTTCGTTAGACATCTTTGAGCTAATGGTAAAGATAATAGCCACCAAAAAAACGGGACTGACGTTATAAATCCAGCCTTTAAAAGATACTAGATAGCAAAAGTACATAGTATAATATAGCCCATTCCTAAACATGGTCTCAGTGCTAATATCAACAGAGGACCACTGAGAGCAATATAATGCACAAAGATATTTACAGGGTATTTCATACCTTGTAGCTGTCAGTATTTTCGTGTGGCTACATCAGGTAGGTCTCTAGTTGGAAGGAATACTTAGAGGCAGTAAGAACAGTGTGTCCATTCGAAAAAGTGCTGAACCCTCTTCTCAACATGTTCACGCGGGCATTTCAAATTTTGCACATACCAATTCATTGTATTAGAGTGTTTACGGTTATTTCTAAAAATAGAACTAATTCATAAGGTAATAGCGATGTTACTAAATATACTTAAAGACTAGCCTCCACCTACCCTGGACACGTCGACACAAATGACTTGATCAGAATTGAAGTGGTCTGACACCACGACCACTAGGTAAGTGTATAAGAAAGAAAGTAATGTATTCTTAAATCAGTTAGAAACAACCTAATGACCATGTCAGTAGTTCTATCTAATAACAATATGGAATCCTCCACTTCTACTGTAGATCCTGTATCTGGAAGCAGTAGTAGTTACTTCAAGAACTCATTAAAGACCTTTAAACCTGTTATACCGTTTTATATCACAGTACAACAAGGATGAGCGAAGACCTGTCCAATCAGACTCCTGAAAACCAAAACAGAAAGATGAACTGGTTCAGGAAAGAAACAGAATCACCAACACTACCTCAAAGAAGACTCCACCCAAAAGCAGAAGGACTGTCGAAGTTCGTTACTTGCTGGGGAGGCCCTGTAGTACTTAAAAAATCTGATAATGAAAATATAGTTGAGTTTATGGATCTACAGTCGGTGTCGTTCTCCCATATTGCCTCATATCTTGATGCTAAGTCACTCTGTCATTTGCAGCAAATTGTCATCAGTTACACTCTTTGATGAGTGACGAGTTATTATGGAGACAGAGATTGTGGAAGGACTCACATCAATGGCCCGTTGTTGGTCACTTGTTCTCATACTAAAGACCAGGAGGTTCAGCTGATATGAGTGCTCACAGAATGAAAGATGAATCAAGGGATGGACAAAAGATAAATGAAGGATAGATAGATAG
>NW_024537076.1:0-6776 GCF_016097555.1 Gigantopelta aegis | reverse complement strand
GCCCGTTTATTTTTCGCGGCCCTTTTAATCAGGGCTTCTGTATTATGATAGCCCCACTCCTATGGCTAGTGATATTCAATAACGGGCTAATATATAACAACTATCTTCATGCCCACTTCATGAACACGCATAAATTAAATAAGTTAAAATTGCTTACAAGTCTTTGTTTACGTCTTATCTACGTACTTGCCAAATTTGGTTTCTGTAAGTGTTCTGCTACTAAGGACTTTAAGCCATTATATTCAGGACACTTTTCATAACTTTTAACTGCAATTTTCTCAGAATCTAGTTTTCAAACCTTTCCATATTTGTCCATACATTTTTTGTTATAACTCCGCAACCATTCAAGATATATAAATAAATTTTATATCAAAATGAAGCTGATGATCACAGGAATGCAAAAATAGGTATAGGTATTCCTGCTTAAGAACCGATTCGATGTGATGGGTCACATATGAGGCAATGGCCGCCATACAAGAACGCACCGTAGTGCTGAAAGCACTGTTATGTGTGTTCTGACATAAAGTTCACCCCACCCCTAAAAATAAAATGTGTAAATATAAAGGCAAATGCATGTATCGTATGTACGCACTGCGTGGGCGAATTATAGGCACATTTATTTTATAAAATAATATAAAATACATTTTGGGGCCGTATTTTCCAAACTCGATTTGTGCCGAATGGTGAGTCGTATGTAGTCGAATAAACAACGTTGTCGGTACATAATGGATAGGGACCACTCACACAAGGTCTCCTCCACTCTATAAATATCAGAACCCTTTCTGGAAGTCAGTATATGAGCCAATGACCGCCATACAAGAACGCACTATAGTGCTGAAAGCATTGCTATATGCGTTCTGGCATCTAGTTCACCCCACTCCTAAAAATAAAACAATATCAAGGCAAATGTATGTATCGTATGTACGCACTGCGTGGAAGAATTATAGGCACATTTATTTCAGTCCTTGGCCCAAATATTTGGTGAATGAGTGAAAAAAATAATAATTTGGGGCCACATTTTCCAAAATCGATTTTTGCCGAATGGTGAGTCACAAGTAGTCGAATAAACAAAGTCTTTGGTACATAGTGAACAGGGACCACTCGCGCAGGGTCTCCTTCACTCTATAAATATCAGAACCCTTTCTGGAAGATAATGTCCGCCATACAAGAACGCACTATAGTGCTGAAAGCATTGCTATATGTGTTCTGACATCTAGTTCACCCTATCCCTAAAAATAACATGTGTAAATATAAAGGCAAATGTATGTATCGTATGTACGCTCTGCGTAGGCGAATTATAGAAACAATTATTTTAGTCCTTGGCTGAAATGAGTTTTTGTACATGTAAATAGGGAAAGTGTCGAGCATGTTGACGGTTTTAGTGCAGTAACTTGACTTTTTGTTAGCTTTATAACTAACACTACTATTATTATTGGCCGGATTGAGTAGCATTGTGCTATGTTTTGACATTATGTTGGTTTATTTGTGCATGGATAAGTAGTATCAGTTCTCATGTGTGGGTTTCTTTTCTGATGCAGCAAATACGACCAGGGTGTAGGCGTCATACCATCTCGTTTTATTACACCCCTTATTTGGCCTACTTGTTAATTTTTATGTTATTAACACTTCTCAATATACTATTCTCCCCCCCCCCCCTTCCCCCGCCTGTTTTTATTTCTACTAATCTAGTTACCGACCTTTCACCTTTCTTAACTGTAAGGTTACGTACACATTGCATCACTTATTCCTGTCTACTTAATGCTTCACTTCCAAACAAGCTAGATTTAAAAACAACCAAAACCATGTTTTATCTTCAGAGTATCAAATATGTAACATACCATGCTTACAAATTATGACACTAAACTGCCACGGACTAAACCACTACAGAAGCGAAAACATAGTTTAAATTATCTAAAATGTAAACAGTTTGGTATTTACTGTTTGCTAGATACCCATTTCACGCTTGATTTAGAACCATATATAAACACAGCGGGGATACAAATGTTTGTTTACCTCTTTCTCCAGTAA
Organism: Gigantopelta aegis; assembly: GCF_016097555.1. Classification (NCBI taxonomy): domain Eukaryota; kingdom Metazoa; phylum Mollusca; class Gastropoda; order Neomphalida; family Peltospiridae; genus Gigantopelta; species Gigantopelta aegis. The sequence goes on along the minus strand of NW_024537076.1, from coordinate 4,748 downwards.
CGCTAGCGGAGTTGCGATAGTGTTAAATGATACATGTGAATATAAAATACACCAAATGAAAGCTAGTAATTCAGGAAACGTTATAATACTGGATAACACTGTCAACAAAGAACAAACAACAATGATAAATATATATGGACCAAACAATGATAATCCGAGTTTCTTTGTAAATATTCTACAAGATATAGACAGTTTGAAAATGACAAATACATAATATGTGGAGATTTTAATTTAGTACTTAATCAAGATTTAGACATGAAAAACTATCTGCATAAAAACATCCTAAAACACGAAAGAAACTTTTAGAACGTACGGAAACATTTGATTTGATGGACCCTTTTAGGGAGTTGTATCCAACATTAAGAAGATATACTTGGAGGAAACCACACCCACTAAAACTAGCTAGATTAGACCTTTTCCTTATTTCGAATAATTTCATGCCACGTTGAAAAACTTTTAATAGACAATAGCTATAGGTCAGACAATGCTAGTGTAATATTGCTCTTAAAGTTAAATACAATTCAAAAGGGTAATGGTCTATGGAAATTTAATAATGCATTGCTGTCAGACAACGAGTACAGTGTATGTACACATTATTGAAGATTTTATTATAAATAGCATAACTTCTCAATATGCCATTTTAATCTATAATCCAGAATACACCAGCTTGTTTCCAAAAGACGAAATACAGTTTACAATAAATGAGCTATTGTTCCTCAAAACATGATTAATGGAAATAAGGGGGGGGGGGGGGGGGGGGGGGGACACAATATCCTATTCGGCCTATAAAAAGAAAAACAAAATGAATTAGAAACGAATCTAGGACCTGCCTCGGTGGCGTCGTGGTTAGGCCATCGGTGTACAGGCTGGTAGGTACTGGGTTCAGATCCCAGTTGAGGCATGGTATTTTTAAACCAGATACCGACTCTAAACCCCGAGTGCTCCGCAAGGCTCAATGGGTAGGTGTAAACCACTTGCACCATCCAGTGATCCATAACTGGTTCAACAAAGCCATGGTTTGTGCTATCCTGTCTGTGGGAAGCGCAAACAAAAGATCCCTTGCTGCTTGTCGTAAAAGAGTAGCCTATGTGTCGACAGCGGGTTTCCTCTAAAAACAGTGTCAGAATGACCATATGTTTGACGTCCAATAGCCGATGATACGAAAAAAAATCAATGTGCTCTAGTGGCGTCGTTAAGTAAAACAAACTTTACTTTAGAAACGAATCAATGTGAAGAAATAAAAGTATTGGAAGAAAACGATACTACAGACATAAACATATTAGAAGATATAAAACATGAACTAATAGAGTTGAGAAGAGAAACACTTAAAGGGCATTGCATCCGAACCAGGGCAAATTCGATTGGAGAAGGCGAAAAGCCAACTAAATATTTCTGAAACATGGAGTCTATAAATTACTATAGCAAATTAATATCAAGGATAGAATTAAATAATGGTACAATAGTAACAGACCAAAAAAATATCTTTACGAAAACCATACTAACATAGCTGAGGAGCTATCCAGTTACAATTTTAATAAGCTAACAAATGAAGAAGCACAAGCCCTACAAGGACTAATAGCATATGAAGAATCCCTGGCTCTGATGAATTCACAGCCGAATTTTTCAAAATGTTTCGGGCTCATTTGGGACATTTTATAGTCAGATCAATAAATTACAGCTATAGTATCGACGAAATGTCCCATGTGCAAAAACTGCGCATAATATTCCTAAGGAAAATAAAGCTAGACAATTTCTTTAAAAAAATGGCGATCACTAACTCTTTTGAATTGCACTTACAAAATGGTTGCTGGTTGTACAGCAAATATAATTAAAACGGTTTTAGTTAAAATAATAAATAAAGATCAAACAGGTGCTATAAAGGGAAGGTATATTGGAGAGAATATACGTTTGGTATATGACCTAATGCAATACACTGAAACGCACAATATACAGGGTCTGTTAGTATTAGTGGATTTCGAAAAAACATCTGACTCGATAGCATGGACTTTTATTGAAAAAGCGTTAGAAATATTTAATTTTAAAAGTTAAATAAAATGTTGGATTAAAATATTTTATTAAAATTCCATTTCTCGTGTTCCGCAAAATGGTTATTTATCAGAACATTTTAAATTAGAAAGAGGAGTAGACAGGGATAGTTTGTTCTGAAATCCTCTCAGTTTTAGCTTAAAATAATGCAAATATCAAAGGTATCACTAGTGATGGCGAAGAATATCTAATATCTCAAAACGCTGATGATACAACTTTTACTCTTAACGGATCCCCCAAGTCTTTATTCAATACCATGATATTACTTGATTACTATTCTGGAATACCCGGTCTACAAATAAATTACTCCAAGTCAAAAGCCATCTGGATAGGCAGCAAAAAACATAGTAAAGAAGTCTACAACCATACACGTTGGAAATTAGAATGGGATGGAAATCAATTTATGTTACTTGGATTTAATTTTACAATAAACTTAGAAGATATGATAACACGTAATGTTACCTCTAAGCTAAAACAAATCCAGAACTTGATGAAACGTTGGACACCAAGAACGCTGACTGTTAAAAATGATTAAATTATCTACGTTTATAACATCATTAAAGTCAACGTGGATAAGAAGGTTATTTTTAAACAACACAAAACTGGCATGTCTCTTCTCGTCAGTTACAGGTATATCGACCAAAGAACTAATTATATATGGTGATCATTTTATTAATTTAAAAATAAAAAATATGACTAACCCTTTTTGGGAAGATGTTCTAGATAGCTGGCGAAACATCCAGCCTAAACAGCCAATAGAAAATGAAAACGATATAGCTGGTATAAACATTTGGTTTAACAGTAAAATATTAATAAATAAGAAGCCTATTTTTTATAAAAAAACTATGCAGAAAATGGAGTTTGTTTCATTAGTGATTTAGTTAATACTGATGGAGGATTTCTAAATCTATGCGATTTTATTGCAAAATTTAATATAAAAACAAATTTTCTAGAGTATGCTTCTTTAATTAATGCAGTGAAATGTTTCATAGGAATATATGGAAAACATAATGATGAACTAAACGAGTCAATTATAAACGAAAAACCAGTCTACCGCCACAAGCTAAAACAACTTCTTAAAGACAAAACGGGATGTACAGACATATATAAATTGTTATGCTACACAAAAACCATTCCAAAGTCTCAATTAAAATATAAAAATAAAGGTTTTTGTTATTCACCAGCAGAATGGAATCTATTTTACAATATACCATTTAAATGCGTTAGAGATACAACTTTACGTTGGTTTCACTATAAAATTCTACACAGATTTCTCGCTACTAACACATTTCTATATACAATACATTATATTAATTCAAATAAATGTACGTTTTGTAATCGTATGCCAGAGACAATTGAAAATTTATTTTATAAGTGTTGCTATGTTAAAGAATTTTGGAAAGATATTACAAACTGGATATTCATTACTATAGAAGAGTGCATAATTATAGATAAACATATTGCCATGTTGGGTCTGCTTAAAAAAAACAAATACATATGCAATAAATTGGTTAATTATTAACATAAAATATTATATTTATTCCATGAAAATACAAAAACAAAAATTAAACTTATCTGCCTTAAAAACTATAATTAAAGAAAAGTTGGAAACTGAAAAATGTATCTTATATAGAAATGGTAATTATGAAGACTTCAAGACAGTATGGGAGCAGTGGTATAATTTATTTCAAACATCATAAAAATGTATTAAATCTATCAAATATTGAGATATATTTATTTCTAAAATACCTTCTTCCCACTTTATACTCCTTCACACATCTTTTTATAATACTTTCTTGTATCAATACTAATTCCGTACATAACATCTCCTTTTTCTTCTTTTTTTCCTTCTTGGACCCAGAAAATAATAATTTAATATTTTTTTTTAATAAAAAACCCCAAACAAACAAAATATCAACAACAACAATATACATGGATTTTATCTATTCGTGTGTATATATTTTGCCATTCATATGTATGTATATAAAACTGTGTATATCAAATGAAATTTAAAAAATATTGTAAGACAGTGAGCTCAGGGCACCCCAACCCTGACACTGCCTTTTTATATTCTGGGGACAATAAAATTAAAAAAACAAAAAAAAACAAAAACAAAAACAAAAACAAAAACAACGCTGACTGTCTTAGGTAGAGTTACAATTATAACACACATTAATAATACCTTTAATTACATATTTATTAAGTGCATTACCAAATCCGTCAAAAACAAATATACAAAAGTTAAAGAAAAAAGTAGTTTTTCCAGTTTATTTGACAAAATAAACCGAAAACATTAAAAGGGAACTATTAACCCAAGATTATAAACACGTGGGTATAAAAATGCCTGACATACAGAACATAATGACATCTTTAAAATCATCATGGATACAAAGACTTTATCTTAATAACAACAAATGGTTAAAGTCATTTCAACCTACTACTGGTAAAAATACTAAGGACCTAATTATACACGGGGACTATTTCATTATACTTAAAAAAAATTGTATTAAAAACTTGTTTTGGAAAGATGTTTTATTTAGTTGGTTAACTATACAACAAAAGCAAAGTGTACAGACTACTGAAGATATTCAACGACTGAATATTTGGTATAATACTAAGATATTAAAAGACAATAAACCGTTTTTATATGGTAACTACATAAAAAAATGGAATTGTTTTTCATACACGACTTAGTTGACACT
>NW_024537075.1:0-7028 GCF_016097555.1 Gigantopelta aegis | reverse complement strand
GCGCATATCCGGCAAGGGAGAGAATTCTGCAGTGTGTAGGTATGACTCAGGTTGAATAGCATATTTGTTGTGCTAGCACAGTAAGTTGAATAAGACTATTACAACGTTTTGCTTAAATTGTCAATTCTGGCAAATCCAACGTGTTTCTGGTCAACCTGATATTTTTAACAGCTTAAAATGTAAAATGAAAATACCGAAAACTAGGGTCAGCTATACTTTACTGGCTAAATTTTTGTCAAGAACATTTTGTAGTTTTAGATAGAGATTTTATTTGTTTGTCATGTAAGGTATAATTAAAGTCATAACTTACTGCTGAACTGCATGCTAAACGTGTTGCTGCGTGTTGTAGGTGTAACCAGATCACACCACCAGTCTGTAGCATCACTAACTGCAGCTCTGTTGATCCTCAGATGATACGTCTTAGTGGTGGACAAGCTGCTGTCTGTTCCACTTCCACAGGATGCAGTGTACTTCAGTGGTTCAACAGGAGGATTGAACACAGAGCATGAGGCCATATTTTGGCTAAGGGTAACAAAGGCTTCATTCGGTGATTTCTTTGTAAAGAACCGTACAAGACTAACGAGACCAGCAGCCTGTGACACTGTACACGTCAAGGTAAATGGCTGATTCAATAATGCATAAGACGAAGATCCAGAAATAGAAAGTGAAGTACCTGTAAATAATATAATAATAATAATCATAATAATAATAATATTAATAGTGGTAGTGGAAGTTGTGGTGGTGGTGGTGGTGGTTGTTGTAGTAGTAGTAGTGGTGGTAGTAGTAGTAGTAGTAGTAGTAGTAGTAGTAGTAGTAGTAGTAGTACTAGTAGTAGTAGTAGTAGTAGTAATAGTAGCAGTAGTAGTAGACGTGGTAAGAGTGGTAGAAGTAGTAAAAACAATATCTAACCCTCTACAAAATCAAATATATACTAAATGTATTATACATGATTGTACAACTACAAGCATAAAATAATGTATCCCAAAACCATGACATTTGCCACAAAATGTACATGTTTTTGATACTTGCCAAATTATTGCATATAAAACAGAGAGCTAATATGTATCACTAAAGGCATGAACTCCACAATTATAAACTGCTTGGAAAACATTTCTGGTCTCAGGTTAGCGCGTGCGTCGATTTTGACCTCGTGCTTCAACATTTAGTTTTGTTAATTTCCCGCGGTATGACGTCGATTTGTGTAGGAATAACGTGTGGGTTGTACAGAATCCCCGTGCTACTGTTTATGAAAATATTTAGGGTACCGACGCAAAGGAAGGGGAACCATGGCCACTGAGGATGGATCAAGGCAGATGAGAATGACGTAAAAACCCAATAGACCCACATGCTTTAAACAAAATAATTTTAGAGAAAAAAAAACAAAGAAACAAAAAACAGGCGCGTCGTTGCATCAATTCTGGAATTTTGGTCTGATCAGAGACCGATTTTTTTACTGCCTTAGCAAACGCAGACAAAAGCGCACATACACAAACACATAGATCAACACACATACGCAACAGGCACTCATACGTATAAATAATTATGTATTGGTGTAACATCCAATACAATTGGGTATTTTTGCGCTTACAAACCAATGACATCTTGTCGGTTTCTAAATATGACATAAAATTGCGTCACATAGGGCCCACATATATCATCTGTTAAATATTTAAGACTGTCTCGGTGGCCGAATGGTTAACATGGTGGTCTGGGAACTGGGATCGAATCGGTGTCATAGGTTCGAGTCCCAGTAACGGCAAGATAGACACAAACAAACATACATACATACATACAATATATAGATTTTCATACATCTATGCATATTTGCCAGTGCCAGGTTTTCCCACACATGCATGTGCGTTATGCTGTGGACCCCAACCGACAGAGTTAAATTATGCCACATTGGTGAGAAGGTATAAGACTGTATCGCAGCCGATATCTACGGGGTGTCAGTAATATTGGGGCTCCTTTCTAGATGCGCGAGATGTATTCTCATGAACGCGTACCTTCTGCTAAATAATTTGAATATTTGCTCTATAGATATAGAGGTCCTACACACTTACCCAGAACGTGATTAACAGCGGTCATAGAAACTAATATGTACACAAACACTGCCATTATTAAACTGATCTGTACAAACGGGCTTTCTTCCGGGTACAGTGTGTGTAGATTTATATAGGTGAACAATCAGCAAAATAACTAGGCCACATGTACGGGGGTGATACGTAGCGCCACAATAGCCCTAAGTTCAATCGGCGAACGTTTCGCTAACGTTCGTGAACTATTTGACTGGTTCCCGACGTGGCCATTTGGTTTAACGTGAAGCGCATAAACCAGTCTAGCGGATATTTGTTTGCTAGGTTTGCTGAACGCAATCCTGGTGTAACATAGGTTTTGCTACATACTATTATGTAAACTATTGCTGCTAACTACAAAGTATCTCTCTCATTATTTATGTTGCCCTTAACCATATGTTCGGCGCTGTATGAGAGCATTGTTGTTAAATAAACCGTCTTCCTTCCACTGCTAGACACAGACACACACACATACCCCCCCCCCCCCCCCACACACACACACACATGTTTGCCCAAACATGCATGTGCGTTACGTTGTGTACCCTAGTTATAACGTCGGTTAACTATGCATTCTAATTTAAGAATGTTTCGAAGGCTGAATGGTTATAGTGGCAGTCATGGAATTGCGAGTTAATTCAGTGCAACAGGTTCGAGCCCCTGTAACGGCGTGAGATACAATGTATGTGGCTAGAACAGCGTTTATTTTTGGTGCAAGTGCGTTATTATCTACGTATGATGTAGTGAAACCCGACATATTGCATACATATATCCACACATCTTTATATAGACACACCCATTCATACATACATGTGGCTCAACGGTCATGTGTGTCGGTAACGGTTTACCAAAACACATCTGACGTATTTCTAAATGTTTTCTAAAGATTTTGATACTTTAGTGACAAGTACCCTCGAAATAGAGAACGTCAGCATTGATGAGAAAGTATTAAAACAAAGAAGGTGTTTTTGTTTAACGACACCACTAGAGCACAATGTTTTATTAATCATCAGCTATTGAATGACAAACATTTGGTATTTTTTACTTGTAATCATCACAGGAGACCCGCTATATTTTTTCATTACCAGCAAGGGTTTTTTTATATGCACTTCCCACAGACAGGGCCAGTTGCGGTACACAGGGTGGAACGAGAAAAAACTCCAGCCTGTCCCACTGGTGAGAATGTTTTTATGATTGGATGTCAGCAATATCTACGGGGTGTCAGTAATAGTGGGGTTTCTTTTTAGATGCTCGAGATGTATTCTCGTGAACGCGTACCTTCTGCTAAAATGTTGAAGCATTTGCTTTATAGATATAGAAGTACTCAAGTAATAATATACTAAACACTCACCCAGAACGTGATTAACCGCGGTCATAAAAACTAATATGTACTTGAACACAGCCATTATTAAACAGATCTCTTCAAACCGGCTTTCTTCCGGGTACGGTGTGTGTGTGGTTTACTGTAGATAAGCAAAATATCTAGGCGAAAAGTATTTTCATGTATGGGAGTGAAACGTCGCGCCACAACTGGTGTAACATAGGTTTTGCTACATACTATTATGTAAACTATTGCAGCTAACTAAAAAGTGTGTATATTGGAGGATGGCAGAGAGTCTTCTCTCTCATTATTTATGCTGCCCTTAACCATATGTTCGACGCTGTAAACAGTCTTTCTTTCACCACTAAACACACGAACGCACGAACACACACACACATACGCACACACACACACACAAACACACAAACAGACAGACATGCATGCATGCATACATACATACATACATACATACATACATACATACATACATACATACATACATACATACATAGATTGTAGGCCCCATGCATATGGTTGAGTTAAATAACTTCCTTTTTATGGAAGCTTCGATAGCTCAGAGCGTATCGTGATTAGTCTTGCAATTTGCGGGCGAATCGGTGCCACAGGTTCGAGTCCCAGCAACGGCATGGGACAATTTGTGAGGCCAGAAAGGATTTAATTATCCCCTGCGCCAGTGCGTTAATATCTATGTATGTAATAGTCAACCTCGACATACATACATTATATAGATATTCATACATCAATACATACATACAGTCTACCTCGACATACCTACAAAATATAGATATTCATACATAAATACATACTAGCCAGTGCCAGGTCTGCCCACTGTTTCATGCACGTAAGCGGGATCGACCGCGTAGATTGTAGACCCCATGCATGTGGTTGAGTTAAAGTGCATCCTTTCTTATAGATGACTCAATAGCTGAGAGCGCATCGTGGTTAGTCTGGAATTTGCGGGCGATTCGGTGCCACAGGTTCGAGTCTCAGCAACGGAATGGGACAATTTGTGAGGCCAGAAAGAATTTAATTATCCTCTGTGCCAGTGCGTTAATATGTATTTATGTAACAGTCTACCTCAACATACATACAAAATATAGATATTCATACATAAATACATACATACATACATACACATAGATATGTATATACATATTGTCAGAAATCAAGGGTAATCTTTTCTCAACTAAGTTTATTTTAGAACATTTATTGTAAATACTAAATTGCAGCTATTTATTGTAAATCCTTTCATAATTAAAGGTCAAAGTTTATCTGTCGGAATTTTCCCGTTATCTTTCGGACCTTCTCCCCAACACAGAGAATAGTGTGGGTAGTTCTTGTCAAACTACTACTCCTCTGCCACAAAGACAAAAACGAGCACGATCCCCACGTGTTAACACCCCTTCCAACGGTCCTGACCTTAAGGCAACACCGCCCATTGCCAAAAGGTCCACTGCACCTCACCTAACACCACTGCCTAACTCACCACCCACCCCACCTATCCCATCTAACTCATGTAGTTCAGTACCTCGTCTGGGAACTTCTTTTGCTGACGCATTAAAGTCTCCCACCGCCCCGAATCGCAACTCTGGGCGGGATACAAATTTTCGACAAACAAAATTCTATCAATTTCGGCACAACGTTTCGGACAAATCTCAATGGCGCCTTCCAGAAAATAAGAAAAAAACTCTTCTTTTTGGCTCATCAAATCTCTCCAGAATTAATTTGGACACGCATCCTGAGGTGCAAGTAGAATGTTACCCAGGCGCCAATTTTAATCATTTTCGGACCATGGCCTCAAATTATAAGGGCAAGTCTCAACCCGAAACCATTGTTCTTAACATTGGTATAAACTCAAAAGATCAAAATCCAACCAGTGCAATAAATCAGTTGCGAAACATGATAAGCTCGATTCGGAAATGTTTCCCTAGGTCAAAAATACTTTTTATCGAGCTTAACTTTTCGGACAGACTTTTGGCTAGTCAAAAAACCTGCCTCAACCAAATAAATTTGGCTGCAAAAACAATGAGGAACATACAAATTATACCTGCGCTTCACGCGTGTGATTTTGAGGTTGGGCAGGACAACATTCACTGGACAGAAACAACTGCCAATAAACTTTATCGCAGTTGGATGAGGTACTTAAATTTAAACTAAGGCCGGGAAAGGGTAATGTCCACCCTGATTTAGGACTAGGAACTAACATTGTTTCTTAACCTAACTGGTGACACTAACCTTCTAACATCCGCTGAAAAATCATTACTGGACAGGGGTTTGAATTTTGTTCCCACACCCCAACCAAAAACAGGCTTAGAGGCTAAACTTGACAATGGTGTAATGGATACGGCAGTTTTTGACCACAAAATGAAACTGGCCGACTATTTTCGGCGTTCAACTGGAGAAAAAAATCCCATTCACGGAAAACTCCGGCTGGTTACCCCAAACTCTAGTGTAGATCCTGAAATCATTAAAGCTCATAAAAGGATAGTGGAAAAAAGTGGGTGATATGACAGTTTACACAAATCAACAAAATCTTTCTGTCATGGAACGTCGTGCTCTCACCAAACTACGCAAAAACCGCAAAATTGTTATAAAACCTGCAGATAAAGGGTCAGCCACTGTCATTCTATCAAGGGAGAAAACTATATCCGGGAAGCCCATCGACAGCTTAATAATTCAAAGTACTACAAAAAATTAGACAAAGCTATTTGGCCTGAAAATTGTAAAAAGTTCAATGCAATTATTCACCGTCTAAAAGATCAGGGACATATAAATAAAAAACAAGTAAAATATTTAGAAGCCAGGTCACAATCACAAACCCGGAAATTTATTTACTTCCAAAAATCCACAAGCCAGTCGATACATGGACCGATATTAAACCACACCCCGGTCGTCCAATCATTTCAGACTGTGGATCAGAATCGTACAATATTTCAGAATACATAGATTTTCACTTAAAAACCAATTGCAAATAGACATGAAAGCTTTGTGAAAAACACTGAAGATCTTCTATCAAAATTATCAAAAACCAAAATCCCAAAAGATTCATTCTTGGTTACCCTTGATATTGACTCCATGTACACCAACATAGGTATTGATGCGGGCATTGATTCAGTTAAGAGAGCATTCGATAAGTACCCAGATACAAACAGACCAGATACGAACATTATTGAGCTGTTAGAATTAAGCCTAAAAGGAAATGATTTTGAGTTTGATGGAGAAAATGTATCAGCAAGTGTGTGGTTGTGCTATGGGCAAAACGTTTTAGTCCAAACTTTGCATCTATCTATGTCGCCGAATGGGAAGAGGCTGCTTAAAGAAATCGAGTAAAACACCTCTTTTTGTACCTCAGATATCTCGACGATATACTTATCATTTGGCCACATTCTAAACAAGAATTTTGGAACTTTTTGAGCTATTAAATCAACAGGATGACAATATCAAACTTAAGGCCACCATATCAGATAAATCAGTTGACTTTTTGGATGTAACAATTTATAAAGGTACACAGTTTGAAACACAGGTTACCTAGACTACAAAGTGTTTTTCAAACCAACAGACACACACCAACTTCGCCACTGTAAGTCTTTTCACCCAATGCCACAAAACCTTAA
>NW_024537074.1:0-7351 GCF_016097555.1 Gigantopelta aegis | reverse complement strand
ATGTTTTATTAATAATCAAAAAGTTCCTTTAGATCTAACAGTTGAGTCACAATTTGAATCAGTTCGATTCTTTATTTACACAGACTGCTAACTTTAAGTAAACTCTTTGATATGTAAGTTGGATTCTCTCTCTATCTCTTCTCTCTGTAGTCACCACAGAAGTCGTTCCCAAAATGGCCACCCAATGACTCTTAACTTGGTGGCTGAGAACTAGGGTCTCTCCTGTATCCACTGTTTTACTCATTCAAACAAAAACCAGTAGCATGTGTATATTTGATTGTAGTTGGAATCAGCCTCGGTAAGATTGATATACACTTTAATTCAATATTTCTTTTATTTCAAAAGGTTAAATTTATGACTTAGTTACTAGTACACAGAATAAGGAAAGTTATCGTGGACATTATAGTAAAATACAATGTGTTGATTTTGAGAAGACTCAGAGCCATGATCAACGTACTAATGGAATTAGAATAATCTCTGGAGGAGATGACAAAAGGTATATTGTGTTTCTATTGCTTTGAGTTGGAATTTTCTTAAAACACTTCGTAATTCTCTGGACTCCCTTACGAACCCCAAATTGTTATTCTATTTATGCACTTATTTGTACGTTGTCTAGGATTATCTTTATGATGGTAGTAGCTCATATCCAGTAAATGACATTATCAGGACATACGCACCTGTATTAGGTGTTGAGTTAGATGACTGGAAGGTAGCCAGTGGAAGGTATGTATATGAATAATAACATATGGTATCTCTCTCTCTCTCCTCTCTCTCTCTCTCTCATCAGTCGAGATGGAACAGTAGCTATATGGATTTGAGAAGTGGCCATGAACTTTGGACAGCACAAAAAGGGTTTACAAATGCCGACCATCATTCTATATTATCTTTCTTCTATCTTTTAGACCATCCTGTTCGCTGTGCAAGATTGGATGAGAACTATCTTGTAGTTAGTCCATGTACCCTGCAAGCCATATCTATTTCTAAACAGAGGGAGCCTCTACATACTAGTAATCCATGTGATACACTAGACAGGACTGTGACAGGTCCATGACATTCTCAACAAGTATTATAAATGCACTGTAGTTCATTATTGACTGGATAACATATATTTTGGTTTCCTAGGCAACGGGGTATTACTTCGAGTCTATGATTTTTTCTATTGATCCTCTCTTTTATACCAAAACCTTACCCTCGATAGTTCCTCGGCATATGATTGAACCCCTGCCGTCTTTTTATAAACCTCAATCCTTATATTTCCTTATGATACAATTAACATAATGTATATATATATATTTTTATTTTATTTATAATTATTAATATAATTATATAATTGATAATGTCAGTAAACTGTTAAATAACTTATATCACTTCAAGACTTAAATAATATTCCACACATATTTTGTACACATAAATTAGTTCAAGTTGACACAAGTAAAAAGTACAAGATGGTTCAAATATTTGTCTTAAGGACATTAACCAGTTCTGGTATAATATAATGTTTTGCCAATGCCATTGGGTTCATGATAACTAAATAAATTTCTTGATGTGTTAGGTAGAAATATACACCATATATGGTATAGAGTTGTTAACAAACCGAGGATTGCTGAAGACAAGATAGTGAATCAATTGTTCCCCGGCAATGATGAAAATGCTAATGGCTTCTTCGTGTCTCTGTAAAACAAACATTTCTTCATGAACTCCATGTTCGAGCAAATTTGCAATAATTGGTCATTAGCTAAATGAATTGGGGATCTTCCCTCAGTTGCAATAATTGGTGTATTTTAGCCATTGTGTGGAATATATCAACACACCATTGAGGAATTTTTCTTGAAAAATATTGAGAAGAATCAATTTCAAATGGTCAACACCTAAACAAGAGTATGAAATTTTTTCATCTGATATGAATAAAGGAACACCTCTCACATAAAGTTTTGTATTAAACAGCCTACATTTTCTCTTATAAACAAAATCAGTATGGACAAGCACAAGTATGTCTTTTATGAATTTCATGAAGTCCAGCTGTAAGGTCTGCTAACTGTATCACATGACCAGCCAGCTAACCTACTGTGACCATGAGCCTTGTAAAATGCTTTTAAGATATTCTTTTACACATGAAATGATATTTATAGAGCTTTGTGTAACTCAAGAGGAACCAGCACACGAAATTTGTTCAACAATTTCACAGTCTTTCTCAATAAGATCGATTGTTACTTTCTGTGGTTGATTATTTGAACACGAAACAAAAGCTTTCAATAGCTCTATTAAATAGCTTCATTCCTTCTTGGAACATTTTGAGAGTGGAATAAAAAATGGACAAGGCATCAAGCAACAACGAAATTTGTAAAATAACTACCATAGCCCGCTACTCGTTCAATAGTAATAAGGTTTTGATAAATTAGTTCAATTTATTGTTAGGTTTTCAGTCACACTTAATAAGCTCATTTAAAAAAAAAACCCCCAACAATTTCAACTTTTTCCGATTCCATATGCTTCATTCAACAGGTAAGCAGGTAATCTATGGAGATCTCATGCTGCTCCTTAAAACTAGAGCTTCCTGAGCAAAGACAGAATTTTGAGGTATTATTGGAAGCTAATATTAACATTACTGGGAAGCTGGGTTTTGAGATATTTCATTGCAAGGGATATGTGGGCTCCAAGTCTTCTGAAGTATCAAAGAATGTTGTGCTGACCAACACAGAAGTGTGTTACCATAATAAAGGGACATCCTGAAGAATTGCAAGATGGAAGAATATCCTTAGAAAAATAGCATGCTACAATAAATAACTTCTCTCCTTAGCAAGATAGCGTAGAATGTAGAGCATGATGGAGAACTGAAATTTGAACGCTTATCAAGAGCCATGGGTTTTCTGCACCATGTTCAAGTAAAGCCTTATTGGTTCTTCTCTTCAGAGACTTCGTAAGTCAATACTTAACATTAAATGAAGTATGCCCCATTTTGTCTTGAAGAGACGAGGTCACTCCCTGAGTCCAATAAATACTTTACTATAATGTATTGTCGTATTCCAACCATTAGTGGGTGTACGTCACCAACAGTTCCATTATGTAACATTAGCACCATAATCAATTCATAATTGCATTATCTCTTCAAGTGGCATTCTTCTGCCACAATATGAAGGAGATAATTTGTTTGAAGGTATATGGCATTTTCCATGGATCAAAATTCCTTGGCATAGTTTCCAACTTCACTTTCTCCTTGCCATATTTATAAAAGCTATTAATATCAATGAATTTTGTAATGTGTCCTTTAACATATACTGATGAGATTTAAATGGCCATTCGTACCTGATTCTAAGAACAGCATTCAAGCATTTCAAAAGTTCTGGCACCAATGTAGACTTCGTTTGGTTTTAATGTGATCTAAAGTCTCTCTTTGAAAACGATCGTGATGATACAGTTGAAAAGAAATGACTTTAATCACTAGGATTGGGTACCCACTGTTCAGAGTCGTCGAGAGGCCAAAGACAATCGAGTCATATAACATGTAATATCCTACCTGTGCGTGACCGGATAGAGGTAGCATGTATGTGGAAAAACAAATTTGATGAAAAAGCAATCTCCTCTCTGAGAGGCAAGGTTGTAAACAGTATGGCTAAAGATGGAGACTCAACAGATATCAGGACGGTTGCAAGTATCGTGCATCATTTAGTCTGTAGAAAGGTGATTTATAAGAATTACATACATACTATTTTGAAATGAAGTGACACTTAGAACGAAGAATGATCTATTGCACATTTTTCAGGGTTTCATTGACACGGGGGGGGCAAAATAATACATTGAAAAATTTAGGGGGGGCGAAGGGACTGTGCGTGACAGCACATCCTCTAGGGTCGATCTGGAGGCATTTCCCCAGAAAATTTTCTGAATTTTAGACCCTCTGAGATGGCTTCTGCACATTTTCAGGACCAATTTGTGGTTTTCAATGGACATGATGAGATGACCATATTTCTGTGCGGCTGATAAGACACTTAACACCTATAGACCAAGTTATAACTGGTGCTGATAAAGCATTTAGGGAGTAATTGAATACCATAGCGAGTGGTGGTTTAGTTTAAAAAACTGTACATACTCCTTTTTTTTAGCCTATGTTTATCTTATAGCTGTATTCCTTGTGTTTGAGTTTCAGTTCTGTATTAATTACATCCAATTACCCCCCTTGAAAAAAAAATGGCTAACCTAATTTTCCCATGGGGGGCAAGACTCTAGCAAGGGGCACACGCCCCCCCCCCCCTAAAAAATGAAACCCTGTACTTGTACAACCCATAAACTGAGCATGAGTTTGTCTATGCATCGCTCTTTGAATATTGATGTGTACTGTTTCATATCCCCTCCAGGCAGTGGAGAAAGGTTGCAAAAAGTTTGTATGTGGCATCAGGTATAAAAATTAAAAGTATCCCCAACTAAAGTTGCTATCATCATTAATATTAGGAGGTAATGCAGATTAGCAGGCTACCTGTCTGCAATAAGCTCAACAGACCAATCACTGTCTAGTACCAGAATACTCTTCAGAAGTAGATAGAGAAACTATTGTCAGAAGGAGCTTTTTGTTCCAATTCATGGCAGGTCTGATACTCATACTAGTTGACTGGTCTCCGTCTTATTGGGTGATATTCAATAGCTAATACACGTAATCAACTATGTATATATTATATTGTAGTTATTTGATGAGACTAATAAAAAGCATTAGAGAATTGCAGCAACAAGATGGTACATTCAATTAGAAATAATCTTACTTTCCTATTATAAAATGATATTTAGGTGTGGAATATATCCACCCTTTTGATAATCCTGTAATTTTGGTAATGCAATACTGAAGATAAGTGGTTAGATAGACAGCAACTGAAAATGATTCCTTATAATCTCTAGGGAAGGTCCATGCTACCATGATATCAGAGATTAAAGATCAACTCGGAGCAGACATATTACCTTAGCTATTATAGCTTCTGTTGGGGAGGAGAGGACTGGATGAATGGACTATTACATGGGATGCACCAATGGGGTGGAGTCAAGTACCATTTGTGCTATGGAAACCAAAGGAGGCAGACAGTTAATGCCTGCGTGAAGGCAGAGAAGTGGTTTGAACTTGATGGAATCACAAGGTTTATACAATGATTGGTATGGCAGCTGATCTTTTTTATATTATTTTTCTATTCTCATCAGTATAGCAAAGGTGTTTAGGTTCCTGTCCCTTTTGGTAAAAGCGTGGTATTGTAAAAAAGACATCTGCGGTTTGAGTGAACATAATTGTGTATCTTGTGTTTTATACCAATGGAAGAAGCTCTTAAGCATGTATCTTTATGGCTGGTGAGCAAGAGAGAGAGAGAGAGAGAGAGTGAGTTATTTATTCCTTTTTCAGATGAATATACATCTACATACCTTCCGGCCTGTGGAGCTGCAGTAGCTGCTGTTACTAGCAATAATGTATTATCACAACTACAATCAGAAGAAAGTTACCTCTCAAGTTACATCTATTGGTGTCATTGTCCTGTGGTGGGAGTGGAGTGGATTCAGACAAGATTGAAGAATGAGAAAGATGATAGAACCATGAACTGTAATAACCCCATTCTGGTTGTCATTGTTGAAACTGAAATTGGTTTTTAATACATGGTTAATAATTATTTTGTTTGAAGTTGACTTGTTTTTTTGATCAAATAAGAGAATTATTATTAAAAGATGCATGAGTATCATAATATTTAACCTAGCTCATTTTCAATATGAAAGAAGGGTCGTTGCTCCTGTTAAATTACTCGTCTAATCTTGCAAAGAAAAACGCTTCAATAAAAATAAATCTGTCAAATGGCCATAGCTATTAGAAGGAAAGATTTCAACACAGCCCCCCATACCACACGAGAGTTTAGTATTGTCGTTGACTAAGAAGAGAGAGAGAGAGGAGCAATATCTCATTTATTTGTGTGATCAACATAATTTATACATGTACATGTAACTATACATATAATACAGCTACATCACCCCTGTTATTAAAAATCATAACTTACTCATTGTGGATTCTTTTCCCTAACTTCCATATACTCTTCGTTCATGTTTTACTCTCCAGCTAAACCAGTTGACAACCTCAGACCCATCTCAGCAAGTCACCATGTTCTACAATAAAGGCAACCATCCAATTTACATAACAACCAGGGTTTCCCTCAAGGAAATCAGTCTTTATAAACATTAGTTTTTTTCCACATCATTAATAACCCCAATACTTACCATCACCTTAATCATGTTCTTTGTGGGGCATCTCCTATTTCCGGCTAAACAGTACAACTTTAGGTGTCATTGAATGACATTTTACACTTCACTAAACAGATATTTATAGGACACCATCGCATTGGAGAATTATTCCCATTGGTCTCACCTCCATGTATAAAACGTCCTCACCCAAATCTGTGTGAAATTAACATGTTATAAAGTAATGGATAACATGGACAAACCTCAATAATGTCTAAAAAACCTCCCTTTACACCAAACATCAAAGTCATTTCATCCTCCATTTTTTCAAAGAAACATTCCATCGGGGTCCCATGACAAAATACATGGGTTCCTGGAAAAAAGGAAACAAAAAAAATAAAAAAAGACAAATCGGACAGCCATTTTAATTTAAATAATTTTATTCATTAAAAAAACGGCCACCCACCTATCGTTGGTCGCTCTTTATAAAATTATGGCCTCTTCTGAGCCTCCTGTTTTTTCACTTTGGCCCTTCCGGGGATAAACCTGAGAACCCATGAAGCCACGTCGGTTTATATGCTTAGGACGGAAATTGAAGTCTGCAAAAAATTCCCCGGCAAGGGAAAAATACCGTAAAGGTATAGAGGGCGAATTGTAAAACAGGGTGGCTGGAAGTGTTGTAAAAAAGGGCTAAGAACATCTAATTGCGTTTTTGGTGAGGCAAGAATTAGGGGTTAAAAGCTAAAGAAAAACCTTGGAAAAAATTTAAATAACCTGGTCATCGAATTACACTCAATATAACACTGCGTTTCTGTTTGGGAATTTCATTGGTTAAAAAAAGAGGGACAAAGGAGCTTTGGCACTCGGTCCTACTTAGAAGCTCATAACCCGCCAGGAACGAATACAAAAATGAACAACAAAATCAATGTTCCAAAAGAAGTATTAATTGTAACTTTGTAAATCTTTTAGGTGGGAATTCTAATCCCCAAATACCCCCATAAATAAATTTGCAATTAAACAACTGTTAATTTAATAATTTATTAGCAGATAAAACATTGACACATTATATAATTACAACCTTACAATAAAGCTTTGTTACGCTGGAAATCCTTGAAGAAAACTCTACCATCATTGATTATCAAAGCCGACAAAGTCCTTA
>NW_024537073.1:0-10631 GCF_016097555.1 Gigantopelta aegis | reverse complement strand
GTGATATCGCTTTCTTCACACTTCAGTATAACATTGCTCAAGATCTGCGAGGTTGACCAGGTAGATACAGTGATATCGCTTTCTTCACACTTCAGTATAACATTGCTCAAGATCTGCGAGGTTGACCAGGTAGATACAGTGATATCGCTTTCTTCACACTTCAGTATAACATTGCTCAAGATCTGCGAGGTTGACCAGGTAGATACAGTGATATCGCTTTCTTCACACTTCAGTATAACATTGCTCAAGATCTGCGAGGTTGACCAGGTAGATACAGTGATATCGCTTTCTTCACACTTCAGTATAACATTGCTCAAGATCTGCGAGGTTGACCAGGTAGATACAGTGATATCGCTTTCTTCACACTTCAGTATAACATTGCTCAAGATCTGCGAGGTTGACCAGGTAGATACAGTGATATCGCTTTCTTCACACTTCAGTATAACATTGCTCAAGATCTGCGAGGTTGACCAGGTAGATACAGTGATATCGCTTTCTTCACACTTCAGTATAACATTGCTCAAGATCTGCGAGGTTGACCAGGTAGATACAGTGATATCGCTTTCTTCACACTTCAGTATAACATTGCTCAAGATCTGCGAGGTTGACCAGGTAGATACAGTGATATCGCTTTCTTCACACTTCAGTATAACATTGCTCAAGATCTGCGAGGTTGACCAGGTAGATACAGTGATATCGCTTTCTTCACACTTCAGTATAACATTGCTCAAGATCTGCAGGTTGACCAGGTAGATACAGTGATATCGCTTTCTTCACACTTCAGTATAACATTGCTCAAGATCTGCGAGGTTGACCAGGTAGATACAGTGATATCGCTTTCTTCACACTTCAGTATAACATTGCTCAAGATCTGCGAGGTTGACCAGGTAGATACAGTGATATCGCTTTCTTCACACTTCAGTATAACATTGCTCAAGATCTGCGAGGTTGACCAGGTAGATACAGTGATATCGCTTTCTTCACACTTCAGTATAACATTGCTCAAGATCTGCGAGGTTGACCAGGTAGATACAGTGATATCGCTTTCTTCACACTTCAGTATAACATTGCTCAAGATCTGCGAGGTTGACCAGGTAGATACAGTGATATCGCTTTCTTCACACTTCAGTATAACATTGCTCAAGATCTGCGAGGTTGACCAGGTAGATACAGTGATATCGCTTTCTTCACACTTCAGTATAACATTGCTCAAGATCTGCGAGGTTGACCAGGTAGATACAGTGATATCGCTTTCTTCACACTTCAGTATAACATTGCTCAAGATCAGTATAACATTGCTCAAGAGATCTGCGAGGTTGACCAGGTAGATACAGTGATATCGCTTTCTTCACACTTCAGTATAACATTGCTCAAGATCTGCGAGGTTGACCAGGTAGATACAGTGATATCGCTTTCTTCACACTTCAGTATAACATTGCTCAAGATCTGCGAGGTTGACCAGGTAGATACAGTGATATCGCTTTCTTCACACTTCAGTATAACATTGCTCAAGATCTGCGAGGTTGACCAGGTAGATACAGTGATATCGCTTTCTTCACACTTCAGTATAACATTGCTCAAGATCTGCGAGGTTGACCAGGTAGATACAGTGATATCGCTTTCTTCACACTTCAGTATAACATTGCTCAAGATCTGCGAGGTTGACCAGGTAGATACAGTGATATCGCTTTCTTCACACTTCAGTATAACATTGCTCAAGATCTGCGAGGTTGACCAGGTAGATACAGTGATATCGCTTTCTTCACACTTCAGTATAACATTGCTCAAGATCATTGCTCAAGATCTGCGAGGTTGACCAGGTAGATACAGTGATATCGCTTTCTTCACACTTCAGTATAACATTGCTCAAGATCTGCGAGGTTGACCAGGTAGATACAGTGATATCGCTTTCTTCACACTTCAGTATAACATTGCTCAAGATCTGCGAGGTTGACCAGGTAGATACAGTGATATCGCTTTCTTCACACTTCAGTATAACATTGCTCAAGATCTGCGAGGTTGACCAGGTAGATACAGTGATATCGCTTTCTTCACACTTCAGTATAACATTGCTCAAGATCTGCGAGGTTGACCAGGTAGATACAGTGATATCGCTTTCTTCACACTTCAGTATAACATTGCTCAAGATCTGCGAGGTTGACCAGGTAGATACAGTGATATCGCTTTCTTCACACTTCAGTATAACATTGCTCAAGATCTGCGAGGTTGACCAGGTAGATACAGTGATATCGCTTTCTTCACACTTCAGTATAACATTGCTCAAGATCTGCGAGGTTGACCAGGTAGATACAGTGATATCGCTTTCTTCACACTTCAGTATAACATTGCTCAAGATCTGCGAGGTTGACCAGGTAGATACAGTGATATCGCTTTCTTCACACTTCAGTATAACATTGCTCAAGATCTGCGAGGTTGACCAGGTAGATACAGTGATATCGCTTTCTTCACACTTCAGTATAACATTGCTCAAGATCTGCGAGGTTGACCAGGTAGATACAGTGATATCGCTTTCTTCACACTTCAGTATAACATTGCTCAAGATCTGCGAGGTTGACCAGGTAGATACAGTATAACATTGCTCAAGATCTGCGAGGTTGACCAGGTAGATACAGTGATATCGCTTTCTTCACACTTCAGTATAACATTGCTCAAGATCTGCGAGGTTGACCAGGTAGATACAGTGATATCGCTTTCTTCACACTTCAGTATAACATTGCTCAAGATCTGCGAGGTTGACCAGGTAGATACAGTGATATCGCTTTCTTCACACTTCAGTATAACATTGCTCAAGATCTGCGAGGTTGACCAGGTAGATACAGTGATATCGCTTTCTTCACACTTCAGTATAACATTGCTCAAGATCTGCGAGGTTGACCAGGTAGATACAGTGATATCGCTTTCTTCACACTTCAGTATAACATTGCTCAAGATCTGCGAGGTTGACCAGGTAGATACAGTGATATCGCTTTCTTCACACTTCAGTATAACATTGCTCAAGATCTGCGAGGTTGACCAGGTAGATACAGTGATATCGCTTTCTTCACACTTCAGTATAACATTGCTCAAGATCTGCGAGGTTGACCAGGTAGATACAGTGATATCGCTTTCTTCACACTTCAGTATAACATTGCTCAAGATCTGCGAGGTTGACCAGGTAGATACAGTGATATCGCTTTCTTCACACTTCAGTATAACATTGCTCAAGATCTGCGAGGTTGACCAGGTAGATACAGTGATATCGCTTTCTTCACACTTCAGTATAACATTGCTCAAGATCTGCGAGGTTGACCAGGTAGATACAGTGATATCGCTTTCTTGCTACACTTCAGTATAACATTGCTCAAGATCTGCGAGGTTGACCAGGTAGATACAGTGATATCGCTTTCTTCACACTTCAGTATAACATTGCTCAAGATCTGCGAGGTTGACCAGGTAGATACAGTGATATCGCTTTCTTCACACTTCAGTATAACATTGCTCAAGATCTGCGAGGTTGACCAGGTAGATACAGTGATATCGCTTTCTTCACACTTCAGTATAACATTGCTCAAGATCTGCGAGGTTGACCAGGTAGATACAGTGATATCGCTTTCTTCACACTTCAGTATAACATTGCTCAAGATCTGCGAGGTTGACCAGGTAGATACAGTGATATCGCTTTCTTCACACTTCAGTATAACATTGCTCAAGATCTGCGAGGTTGACCAGGTAGATACAGTGATATCGCTTTCTTCACACTTCAGTATAACATTGCTCAAGATCTGCGAGGTTGACCAGGTAGATACAGTGATATCGCTTTCTTCACACTTCAGTATAACATTGCTCAAGATCTGCGAGGTTGACCAGGTAGATACAGTGATATCGCTTTCTTCACACTTCAGTATAACATTGCTCAAGATCTGCGAGGTTGACCAGGTAGATACAGTGATATCGCTTTCTTCACACTTCAGTATAACATTGCTCAAGATCTGCGAGGTTGACCAGGTAGATACAGTGATATCGCTTTCTTCACACTTCAGTATAACATTGCTCAAGATCTGCGAGGTTGACCAGGTAGATACAGTGATATCGCTTTCTTCACACTTCAGTATAACATTGCTCAAGATCTGCGAGGTTGACCAGGTAGATACAGTGATATCGCTTTCTTCACACTTCAGTATAACATTGCTCAAGATCTGCGAGGTTGACCAGGTAGATACAGTGATATCGCTTTCTTCACACTTCAGTATAACATTGCTCAAGATCTGCGAGGTTGACCAGGTAGATACAGTGATATCGCTTTCTTCACACTTCAGTATAACATTGCTCAAGATCTGATCTGCGCGAGGTTGACCAGGTAGATACAGTGATATCGCTTTCTTCACACTTCAGTATAACATTGCTCAAGATCTGCGAGGTTGACCAGGTAGATACAGTGATATCGCTTTCTTCACACTTCAGTATAACATTGCTCAAGATCTGCGAGGTTGACCAGGTAGATACAGTGATATCGCTTTCTTCACACTTCAGTATAACATTGCTCAAGATCTGCGAGGTTGACCAGGTAGATACAGTGATATCGCTTTCTTCACACTTCAGTATAACATTGCTCAAGATCTGCGAGGTTGACCAGGTAGATACAGTGATATCGCTTTCTTCACACTTCAGTATAACATTTCAGTATAACATTGCTCAAGATCTGCGAGGTTGACCAGGTAGATACAGTGATATCGCTTTCTTCACACTTCAGTATAACATTGCTCAAGATCTGCGAGGTTGACCAGGTAGATACAGTGATATCGCTTTCTTCACACTTCAGTATAACATTGCTCAAGATCTGCGAGGTTGACCAGGTAGATACAGTGATATCGCTTTCTTCACACTTCAGTATACATTGCTCAAGATCTGCGAGGTTGACCAGGTAGATACAGTGATATCGCTTTCTTCACACTTCAGTATAACATTGCTCAAGATCTGCGAGGTTGACCAGGTAGATACAGTGATATCGCTTTCTTCACACTTCAGTATAACATTGCTCAAGATCTGCGAGGTTGACCAGGTAGATACAGTGATATCGCTTTCTTCACACTTCAGTATAACATTGCTCAAGATCTGCGAGGTTGACCAGGTAGATACAGTGATATCGCTTTCTTCACACTTCAGTATAACATTGCTCAAGATCTGCGAGGTTGACCAGGTAGATACAGTGATATCGCTTTCTTCACACTTCAGTATAACATTGCTCAAGATCTGCGAGGTTGACCAGGTAGATACAGTGATATCGCTTTCTTCACACTTCAGTATAACATTGCTCAAGATCTGCGAGGTTGACCAGGTAGATACAGTGATATCGCTTTCTTCACACTTCAGTATAACATTGCTCAAGATCTGCGAGGTTGACCAGGTAGATACAGTGATATCGCTTTCTTCACACTTCAGTATAACATTGCTCAAGATCTGCGAGGTTGACCAGGTAGATACAGTGATATCGCTTTCTTCACACTTCAGTATAACATTGCTCAAGATCTGCGAGGTTGACCAGGTAGATACAGTGATATCGCTTTCTTCACACTTCAGTATAACATTGCTCAAGATCTGCGAGGTTGACCAGGTAGATACAGTGATATCGCTTTCTTCACACTTCAGTATAACATTGCTCAAGATCTGCGAGGTTGACCAGGTAGATACAGTGATATCGCTTTCTTCACACTTCAGTATAACATTGCTCAAGATCTGCGAGGTTGACCAGGTAGATACAGTGATATCGCTTTCTTCACACTTCAGTATAACATTGCTCAAGATCTGCGAGGTTGACCAGGTAGATACAGTGATATCGCTTTCTTCACACTTCAGTATAACATTGCTCAAGATCTGCGAGGTTGACCAGGTAGATACAGTGATATCGCTTTCTTCACACTTCAGTATAACATTGCTCAAGATCTGCGAGGTTGACCAGGTAGATACAGTGATATCGCTTTCTTCACACTTCAGTATAACATTGCTCAAGATCTGCGAGGTTGACCAGGTAGATACAGTGATATCGCTTTCTTCACACTTCAGTATAACATTGCTCAAGATCTGCGAGGTTGACCAGGTAGATACAGTGATATCGCTTTCTTCACACTTCAGTATAACATTGCTCAAGATCTGCGAGGTTGACCAGGTAGATACAGTGATATCGCTTTCTTCACACTTCAGTATAACATTGCTCAAGATCTGCGAGGTTGACCAGGTAGATACAGTGATATCGCTTTCTTCACACTTCAGTATAACATTGCTCAAGATCTGCGAGGTTGACCAGGTAGATACAGTGATATCGCTTTCTTCAGTATAACATTGCTCAAGATCTGCGAGGTACCATTGGTAGATACAGTGATATCGCTTTCTTCACACTTCAGTATAACATTGCTCAAGATCTGCGAGGTTGACCAGGTAGATACAGTGATATCGCTTTCTTCACACTTCAGTATAACATTGCTCAAGATCTGCGAGGTTGACCAGGTAGATACAGTGATATCGCTTTCTTCACACTTCAGTATAACATTGCTCAAGATCTGCGAGGTTGACCAGGTAGATACAGTGATATCGCTTTCTTCACACTTCAGTATAACATTGCTCAAGATCTGCGAGGTTGACCAGGTAGATACAGTGATATCGCTTTCTTCACACTTCAGTATAACATTGCTCAAGATCTGCGAGGTTGACCAGGTAGATACAGTGATATCGCTTTCTTCACACTTCAGTATAACATTGCTCAAGATCTGCGAGGTTGACCAGGTAGATACAGTGATATCGCTTTCTTCACACTTCAGTATAACATTGCTCAAGATCTGCGAGGTTGACCAGGTAGATACAGTGATATCGCTTTCTTCACACTTCAGTATAACATTGCTCAAGATCTGCGAGGTTGACCAGGTAGATACAGTGATATCGCTTTCTTCACACTCGTTTCTTCACACTTCAGTATAACATTGCTCAAGATCTGCGAGGTTGACCAGGTAGATACAGTGATATCGCTTTCTTCACACTTCAGTATAACATTGCTCAAGATCTGCGAGGTTGACCAGGTAGATACAGTGATATCGCTTTCTTCACACTTCAGTATAACATTGCTCAAGATCTGCGAGGTTGACCAGGTAGATACAGTGATATCGCTTTCTTCACACTTCAGTATAACATTGCTCAAGATCTGCGAGGTTGACCAGGTAGATACAGTGATATCGCTTTCTTCACACTTCAGTATAACATTGCTCAAGATCTGCGAGGTTGACCAGGTAGATACAGTGATATCGCTTTCTTCACACTTCAGTATAACATTGCTCAAGATCTGCGAGGTTGACCAGGTAGATACAGTGATATCGCTTTCTTCACACTTCAGTATAACATTGCTCAAGATCTGCGAGGTTGACCAGGTAGATACAGTGATATCGCTTTCTTCACACTTCAGTATAACATTGCTCAAGATCTGCGAGGTTGACCAGGTAGATACAGTGATATCGCTTTCTTCACACTTGAGTATAACATTGCTCAAGATCTGCGAGTATAACATTGCTCAAGATCTGCGAGGTTGACCAGGTAGATACAGTGATATCGCTTTCTTCACACTTCAGTATAACATTGCTCAAGATCTGCGAGGTTGACCAGGTAGATACAGTGATATCGCTTTCTTCACACTTCAGTATAACATTGCTCAAGATCTGCGAGGTTGACCAGGTAGATACAGTGATATCGCTTTCTTCACACTTCAGTATAACATTGCTCAAGATCTGCGAGGTTGACCAGGTAGATACAGTGATATCGCTTTCTTCACACTTCAGTATAACATTGCTCAAGATCTGCGAGGTTGACCAGGTAGATACAGTGATATCGCTTTCTTCACACTTCAGTATAACATTGCTCAAGATCTGCGAGGTTGACCAGGTAGATACAGTGATATCGCTTTCTTCACACTTCAGTATAACATTGCTCAAGATCTGCGAGGTTGACCAGGTAGATACAGTGATATCGCTTTCTTCACACTTCAGTATAACATTGCTCAAGATCTGCGAGGTTGACCAGGTAGATACAGTGATATCGCTTTCTTCACACTTCAGTATAACATTGCTCAAGATCTGCGAGGTTGACCAGGTAGATACAGTGATATCGCTTTCTTCACACTTCAGTATAACATTGCTCAAGATCTGCGAGGTTGACCAGGTAGATACAGTGATATCGCTTTCTTCACACTTCAGTATAACATTGCTCAAGATCTGCGAGGTTGACCAGGTAGATACAGTGATATCGCTTTCTTCACACTTCAGTATAACATTGCTCAAGATCTGCGAGGTTGACCAGGTAGATACAGTGATATCGCTTTCTTCACACTTCAGTATAACATTGCTCAAGATCTGCGAGGTTGACCAGGTAGATACAGTGATATCGCTTTCTTCACACTTCAGTATAACATTGCTCAAGATCTGCGAGGTTGACCAGGTAGATACAGTGATATCGCTTTCTTCACACTTCAGTATAACATTGCTCAAGATCTGCGAGGTTGACCAGGTAGATACAGTGATATCGCTTTCTTCACACTTCAGTATAACATTGCTCAAGATCTGCGAGGTTGACCAGGTAGATACAGTGATATCGCTTTCTTCACACTTCAGTATAACATTGCTCAAGATCTGCGAGGTTGACCAGGTAGATACAGTGATATCGCTTTCTTCACACTTCAGTATAACATTGCTCAAGATCTGCGAGGTTGACCAGGTAGATACAGTGATATCGCTTTCTTCACACTTCAGTATAACATTGCTCAAGATCTGCGAGGTTGACCAGGTAGATACAGTGATATCGCTTTCTTCACACTTCAGTATAACATTGCTCTGCGAAGATCTGCGAGGTTGACCAGGTAGATACAGTGATATCGCTTTCTTCACACTTCAGTATAACATTGCTCAAGATCTGCGAGGTTGACCAGGTAGATACAGTGATATCGCTTTCTTCACACTTCAGTATAACATTGCTCAAGATCTGCGAGGTTGACCAGGTAGATACAGTGATATCGCTTTCTTCACACTTCAGCTTTCTTTCTTCACACTTCAGTATAACATTGCTCAAGATCTGCGAGGTTGACCAGGTAGATACAGTGATATCGCTTTCTTCACACTTCAGTATAACATTGCTCAAGATCTGCGAGGTTGACCAGGTAGATACAGTGATATCGCTTTCTTCACACTTCAGTATAACATTGCTCAAGATCTGCGAGGTTGACCAGGTAGATACAGTGATATCGCTTTCTTCACACTTCAGTATAACATTGCTCAAGATCTGCGAGGTTGACCAGGTAGATACAGTGATATCGCTTTCTTCACACTTCAGTATAACATTGCTCAAGATCTGCGAGGTTGACCAGGTAGATACAGTGATATCGCTTTCTTCACACTTCAGTATAACATTGCTCAAGATCTGCGAGGTTGACCAGGTAGATACAGTGATATCGCTTTCTTCACACTTCAGTATAACATTGCTCAAGATCTGCGAGGTTGACCAGGTAGATACAGTGATATCGCTTTCTTCACACTTCAGTATAACATTGCTCAAGATCTGCGAGGTTGACCAGGTAGATACAGTGATATCGCTTTCTTCACACTTCAGTATAACATTGCTCAAGATCTGCGAGGTTGACCAGGTAGATACAGTGATATCGCTTTCTTCACACTTCAGTATAACATTGCTCAAGATCTGCGAGGTTGACCAGGTAGATACAGTGATATCGCTTTCTTCACACTTCAGTATAACATTGCTCAAGATCTGCGAGGTTGACCAGGTAGATACAGTGATATCGCTTTCTTCACACTTCAGTATAACATTGCTCAAGATCTGCGAGGTTGACCAGGTAGATACAGTGATATCGCTTTCTTCACACTTCAGTATAACATTGCTCAAGATCTGCGAGGTTGACCAGGTAGATACAGTGATATCGCTTTCTTCACACTTCAGTATAACATTGCTCAAGATCTGCGAGGTTGACCAGGTAGATACAGTGATATCGCTTTCTTCACACTTCAGTATAACATTGCTCAAGATCTGCGAGGTTGACCAGGTAGATACAGTGATATCGCTTTCTTCACACTTCAGTATAACATTGCTCAAGATCTGCGAGGTTGACCAGGTAGATACAGTGATATCGCTTTCTTCACACTTCAGTATAACATTGCTCAAGATCTGCGAGGTTGACCAGGTAGATACAGTGATATCGCTTTCTTCACACTTCAGTATAACATTGCTCAAGATCTGCGAGGTTGACCAGGTAGATACAGTGATATCGCTTTCTTCACACTTCAGTATAACATTGCTCAAGATCTGCGAGGTTGACCAGGTAGATACAGTGATATCGCTTTCTTCACACTTCAGTATAACATTGCTCAAGATCTGCGAGGTTGACCAGGTAGATACAGTGATATCGCTTTCTTCACACTTCAGTATAACATTGCTCAAGATCTGCGAGGTTGACCAGGTAGATACAGTGATATCGCTTTCTTCACACTTCAGTATAACATTGCTCAAGATCTGCGAGGTTGACCAGGTAGATACAGTGATATCGCTTTCTTCACACTTCAGTATAACATTGCTCAAGATCTGCGAGGTTG
>NW_024537072.1:0-7559 GCF_016097555.1 Gigantopelta aegis | reverse complement strand
ATGCAATGAAATGTCTAAATAATCTTTTTTGCAACATCCTTGTTAGTTCGTTTTATAATTGTGTGTTTTACTGCAAACGTATATATACTCAACAAGGAAAGTTTAGCAAATATCTGTTATGATGTCTAAATTTGTCATGGTTGAATAAACTTAAAAGAAAACCAGGTCCTCCTGTTGTGTTGAGGCGAAGGTTGATGAAAAAAAGAAAGAACAAAAGTTTGTTTTATTTAACAACGCCACCAAGAGCACATTGTTGTTTTTTTATCTTATCATCGGCTACTGGACGCAACCATATATGGCATTATGACACTGTTTTTCAGAGGGAAAACCCGCTGTCGCCACGTGGCTACTGTTTTACGAAAGGAAGCAAGGGATCTTTTATTTGCGCTTCCACAGGCCGGATTAGCAACAAACCCATGGACCTGTGTTGAAACAGTCATGTAGCGCTGGTCGGTGAAAGTGGTTTAACACATACCAACGGAGCCTTGCGGGGCACTCACTCCAGGGTTTGGAGTCGGTATCGGGGATTAAAAATCCATTGCCTCGAATGGCAGTCCGAACACAAGTACCTACCAGCGGGAAAAAAGGTTGATGAAGTTTCTGTTGTTTTTACAATGGTAAAACATCTCAGGATGTGAATACTGGTTGATAAATTATGGTTCATTTATAAAATGGCTATATGCCAGTTCTTTTAACATTAGCTAAATTTCGGGGTTGAGAATATTATTTTGTTTTTAGGACTGTTTTCTACAAAAGTGTAGTCTTTTTAGTGAACGTGTGGAATCAAGGATGCAAGATACGTATCATTCGGGCTGCTGACAGCTGACAGGCATGGGTACGGAGAGTTGGAACAGAGTTCATCACCAGCTGGCGACGATGAAGCTAAGTGATATTGAAGAAAGGTTGTCAATTTTGACAGCCATTTTTACCCTCATGAATTCAGTTCGAATTGTTCCGCCGGAAAAGATAAATACTTGTCCCTCCCTCCCTCCCTCCCTCCCTCCGTCCGTCACTACCTCCGTCGTCCGTATTTTGATAGTCCGTCCGTCTGTGTGTTTTTCTGACAGTATTTTTGATAGTTTGTTTTGGCTTGATAATTGTGACTGTTTTGCATTGAAGTGTGGAATTTAGATTGTATGTATCTCGGGCTGGTGATAGCTGAGGCATGGTGTTGAAGATTATAATCCTTGTGTGAAGTAAGTTATGCGTTGAAAAGCCATTTCATGATTCAGTTATTGTTGGACTGATGTTCCCTACCTCCCCCTATCCTTTTTTTTTTACAGTATTCTGATAGCTTGTGTACGTGTTTTGGAATCCAAGATAGGTGTGCTTTTATAATTGTGTGTTTGCTTGAAAATTTGCATTGTTATATTTATAGTTGTTTTATAATGGGGATGGCTGACAGTTTTCATAGGTGTAGCTGTGTTTTCTACAAGTGACGTGAATCAAAGCATTTTTCATCGGTACAGTTTACCTCCCTTCTTGATGCATTTTAATGTAGTAACCTACGATTTGATTTGGGATAAATTGTTTATGAAGTGTTTGGTGAAGAATGGAATTATAATAATGAAAGATATCGCCATCAGTGGATTGATTAACAGCTGAAGACAGCAGCTAAAAAGACATAACATCTCCTGTTATTAGCAAGATGACTGATGTCAAATGAAGTGCATGCCAATGAAACTGTCTAAAGTAATCTTTTTTGCAACATCCTTGTTAGTTCGTTTTATAATTGTGTGTTTTTACCTGCCAAACGCTATATATACTCAACAAGGAAAGTTTAGCAAAATATCCTGTTATGACGTCTAAAATTTGCCGTGGTTGAAATAAACTTAAAAGAAAACCAGGTCCTCCTGTTGTGTTGAGGTCGAAGTTGGTTGATGAAAAAAAGAAAGAACAAGAAAACAAAAGTTTTGTTTTATTTAACAACGCCACAAGAGCACATTGATTGTTTTTTTATCTTATCTTATTCATCGGCCTCTTGGACGTCAAACATACTGGTCATTCTGACACTGTTTTTTGTCAGAGGAAAAAACCCGCTGTCGCCACATAGGCTACCTGTTTTATCGACAGGCAGCAAGGGATATTTTAATTGCGCTTCCAACAGGCCGGATAGCACAAACGCATGGCCTTTGTTGAAACCAGTCATGTATCGCTGGTCGGCTGCAAGTGGTTTACACCTACCACCTGGAGCCCATGCGTTGGGCACTCACTCAGGGTTGGAGTCGGTCCATCTGGATTAAAAAATCCCATGCAACTCGACTGGCATCCTGAACCCCCTTCCAGTACCTACACAGCTACGCAAAGGTTGATGAGTTTATGGTTGTTGTAAATGGTAAACATCCTCAGATGTGACTACTAATTCATAAAACTAGGTTCATTATAAATGGTATGCTATTTCTTTTAACATTAGCCTAAACTTCGGTTGTTGAGAATATTATTATTGTTTAGGAATGTTTTCGACAAAATTGTTGTCTTTTGAGTTTGACGTTGTGGAATCAAAGAAATTGATGCAAGATATTTATCATCGGGCGGTGACAGCTTGAAGGCATGGTTACGAGAGTTGAAAGATTTCATCAACATTCCTTGCGACCAGATGAAGCTAAGTGATATTGAATAAAGTTTTTGTCACTTTGACAGCCATTTTTTCCTCATGCATTCAGTTCGAATTGTTCCGCCGGAAAAGATAAATACCTTGTCCCTCCTCCCTCCCTCCATCCGTCCCCGTACGTCCGTCGTTTTACAGTATTTCTTGATAGTTTGTTTTAATAATGGTGTGTTTTGTTGAAAAGTTCATTGTATTCTTTGATAGTTTGTTTTATAATTGTGTGTTTTGCTTGAAAATTTCATTGTTATTGTTGATAGTTTCCCGTTTTTTATAATTGTGTGTTTTGCTTGAAAAATTTTCATTGTTATTGTTGACTGATGTTTTCTACCTTTTTTTTTTCAGTTGACGTGTGGAATCAAGAGATTTAAGATATTTTATCATCGGGCTGGTGACAGCGTTGAAGGTGTAGCTGTCACAAGTGAAGCATTTTTAATGGTAAGTTTTACCTCCCTTCTTGATTATGGATAGTTTTTGGTTATACTTGTTTTGGTTGAAGAATTGAATTATAATATGAAACATATCTATCAGTGGATTTGATAACAGCTGACGACACCGCTAAAAGCCATACATCTCTGTTATTAGAAGATGACTGATGTCAAATGAAGTTGCATGCAATGAAAGTCTAAATAATCTTTTTTGCAACATCCTTGTTAGTTCGTTTTTATAAATTGTGTGTTTTACTGCAAACGTATATATACTCAACAAGGAAAGTTTCAGCAATATCCCTGTTATGATGTCTAAATTTGCCATGGTTGAACTATAAACTTAAAAGGAAAACCAGGTCCTCCTGTTGTGTTTTGAGGCGAAGGTTTGATGAAAAAAAGAAAGAAACAAAGTTTGTTTTATTTAACAACGCCACCAAGAGCACATTAGTTGTTTTTTTATCTTATCATATCGGCTCTTGGACGTCAAACATATGGTCATTCTGACACTGTTTTTCAGAGGAAACCCGCTGGCGCCACATAGGCTACTGTTTTTATGACAGGCAGCAAGGCAGCCCATAATTTTATTTGCGCTTCCCCTCAGGCAGGATAGCACAAACCATGGCCTATGGTTGAACCATTCTGTAACCCGGCCCGGTTGCAAGTTGTTTACACCTACCCACTGAGCCTTGCAGGGCACTCACTTCAGGGGTTCTCAGAGTCTGTATCGTCCATTAAAAAATCCCATTCCCTACTGCTCCGAAACCCAGTACCTAACCCCGAGCTACAAAGGTGTGACCCAGCCCCCCCAGGTTTGTAAATGGCTAACCCACCACCCCGTGAATACCATCAAACCCCACACGGTTAATTAGAAATGGTGATGCCATTCCCCCACCCCCAGCCAAATTTCCCTCCTCTCCAATACCCATTAGCCCCCCCCCCACTCCAGCCCCCCCAATGTTGTCTTTACCCCCAGTGTGGAATTGCCAGCAAGAGTATTTATATCGCGCTGGGGACAGATTTACCATGGCTTTGTAAGATTATGTACTCGCTGGGGAAAGATGTTGCTAAGTGGTTAACTACCTGAAGGGCACTTCACTCAGCCATTTGGAGTCGGTATTCAGTTCGAAAAATCCGCATGCCTCGATGGTATAAACGAACCAGTCCTTACCAGCGCAAAGGTTGTCCGTAGTTTATGACGGATTCTTGTAGTTTTCTAAGATGTGAATACTAATCATAAAAATTGGTTCATTCCTTGAATAGGTTTTCTTTTAAATTAGTGTGTCGTGTTGAAATATTATCATTGTTTAGGAATGACTTCTACAAAATGTTGTCTTGTTAGGTGACGTGTGGGAATCAAGAGATTTAAGATAACTTATCATCGGCTGGTGACAGCTGAAGGCATATGGACGAGAGTTGGCTAGATTTCATCAACATTATTGCGACAGATGAAGCTAAGTGATATTGAATAAAGTTTGTCACTTTTGACAGCCATTTTTTTCCTCATGCATTCATTTCGAATTGTTCCGCGGAAAAGATTAAAATACTTGTCCCCTCCCTCCCCTCCCTCCATCCGTCCGTCGGTGACGTTAGTTGTTTACAGTATTCTTGATAGTTTGTTTTAATAATTGTGTTTGTTGTGTTGAAAATTTCATTGTTATTCTTTGATATTTTCACTGTTGTTATAATTGCGTGTTTTTGCTTGAAACTTTCATTGTTTTGTTTGATAGTTTTGTTTTTATAATTGTGTGTTTTGCTTGAAATTTCATTAGTTATTGTTGACTGATGTTTTCTACCTTTTTTTTTTTAGTTGACACTTGTGGAGATCAAGAGATTTAAAGATATTTATTCATCGGGCTGGGTGACAGTTGAAGGTTGTAGCTGTCACAAGTGAAGCATTTTAATGGTAAGTAGTACCTACCTTCTTGATTTTGGATAGTTTTTGGTTTATAATTTGTTTTGGTGAAGAATTTGAATTATAATTGAAACATATCTATCAGTGGATTAATAACGCTGAAGACACAGCTAAAATATGTACCATCTCTGTATTAGTAAGATGAATGATGTCAAATGAAGTTGCATGCAATATGAAATGGCTAAATAATCCTTTTTTTGCAACATCCTTGTTAGTTCGTTTTATAATTGTGTGTTTTACTGCAAACGTATATATACTCAACAAGGAAAGTTTAGCAAATATCTGTTATTGGATGTCTAATTTGTCCATGGGTTGAATACACTTAAAAGAAAAAAACCGGTCCTCCTGTTGTGTTGAGGCGACGGGTTGATGGAAAAAAAGAAAGAACAAAAGTTTGTTTTATTTAACAACGCCACCAAGGAGCATCAATTGACTTGTGTTTTATTTCTTATCATCGGCTCTCTGGACGTCAAACATATGGTCATTCTGACACTGTTTTTCAGAGGAAACCCGCTGTGGCCACATAGCGGGCTACTGTTTTTTATGACAGGCAGCAAGGGATCTTTTTATTTGCGCTTCCCACAGGCAGGATAGCACAAAACCATGGCCTTTGTTGAACCAGTCATGTATCGGCTGGTCGGTGCAAGTGGTTTTGTTACACCTACCCACTGAGCCTTGCTTTTTGTACTGGGCACTCACTTCAGGGTTGGAGTCGGTATCTGGATTAAAAATCCCATGCCTCGGACTGGCCATCCGAACCCAGTACCTACCAGCTCCCAAAGGTTGATGGCCGGGAGTTTATGTTGTTTGGTTTGAAATGGGAAACATCTCAGATGTGGAATACTAATTACATAAAAATAGGTTCATTTATAAATGGTATGCCATTCTTTTAACATTAGCTAAACTTTCGTTGTTGAGATATTGATTATTGTTTAGGAATGTTTTCTACAAATTGTTGTCTTTTAGTTGACGTGTGGAATCAAGAGATGCAAGATACTTATCATCGGGCTGGTGACAGCTGAAGGCATGGTTAATGAGAGTTGGAAGATTTCATCAACATCCTTGCGACCATGATGAAGCCTAAGTGACATTGAATAAAGTTTGTCCACTTTGAACAGCCATTTTTTCCTCATGCCTTCAGTTCGAATTGTTCCGCCGGAAAAGATAAATACTTGTCCCTCCCTCCTCCCTCCATACTCCTCCCTCCAGTCCGTCCGTCGTTTTACAGTATTTCTTTGATAGTTTGTTTTATAATTTGTGTGTTTTGTTGAAAATTTTCATGTTATTCTTTGATAGTTTGTTTTTTATAAAATTGTGGTTTTTGCTGAAAATTCATTGTTATTGTTTGATAGTTTGTTTATAATTGTGTGTTTTGCCTTGAAAATTTCAGTGTTATTGTGGACTGATGTTTTCTACCTTTTTTTTTTTTCAGTTGACGTGTGGAATCAAGAGATTTAAGATATTTATAATCGGGCTGGTGACAGTTGAAGGTGTAGCTGTCACAAGTGAAGCAAAACAAATTTTTCATGGTAAGTTACCTCCCTTCTTGATTTTGGATAGTTTGGTTTTATAATTGTTTTGGTGAAGAATTGAATTATAATGAAAACCTATCTATCAGTGGAATGAATAACAGCTGAAGACACAGCTAAAAAGACATACATCTCTGTTATTAGTAGATGACTGAGTCAAATGAAGTTGCGGTGCAATGAATGTCTAAATAGCATCTTTTTTGCAACATCCTTGTTAGTTAGTTTTATAATTGTGTGTGTTTCCCCCTGCTAAACGTATAGATTCTCAACAAGGAAAGCGTTTAAGCACATATTTCTGTTTATGATGTCTAAATTGGCCATGGTTGAATAAAACTTAAAAGAAAACCAGGTCGCCTGTTGTGTGAGGCGAAGGTTGATGAAAAAAAGAAAGAACACACATTTTGTTTTATTTAACAACGCCCACCAAGAGCACATTGATTTTTTTTGATCTGATTCATCGGCTCTTGGACGTCAACCCTATGGTCATTTGACACGTTTTTCGGGAGGAACCCGTGTGGCACACATAGGCTACTGTTTTCCGACAGCAGAAGGGATCTTTATTTGCGCTTCCCACAGGCAGGATAGCACAAACCATGGCCTTTGTTGAACCAGTCATGTATCGCTGGTCGGTGCAAGTGGTTTACACCTACCCACTGAGCCTTGCAGGGCACTCACTCAGGGTTTGGAGTCGGTATCTGGATTAAAAATCCCATGCCTCGACTGGCATCCGAACCCAGTACCTACCAGCCGCAAAGGTTGATGAGTTTATGTTGTTTGTAAATGGTAAACATCTCAGATGTGAATACTAATTCATAAAAATAGGTTCATTTATAAATGGTATGCCATTTCTTTTAACATTAGCTAAACTTTCGTTGTTGAGAATATTATTATTGTTTAGGAATGTTTTCTACAAAATTGTTGTCTTTTAGTTGACGTGTGGAATCAAGAGATGCAAGATACTTATCATCGGGCTGGTGACAGCTGAAGGCATGGTTACGAGAGTTGGAAGATTTCATCAACATCCTTGCGACAGATGAAGCTAAGTGATATTGAATAAAGTTTGTCACTTTGACAGCCATTTTTTC
>NW_024537071.1:0-8292 GCF_016097555.1 Gigantopelta aegis | reverse complement strand
CTCCAAACATGTTCCCCCTTCTTCAACTTCTGTTTGATTAAATCTTTGGATTTTCTTTTCTGTCAAATCGCAGAGTTCTACAAAGATAGGTTGATCGGTTTGTCATCTTCTTCACCAGACTCACAGAATTGTAATAATTATCTGTGTACACCACATGGCCTTTGTCTAGTAGCGTCCAAGAGGTCTAGCACCGGCAAAAGCACTGTTACCATAAGCCGTTCATCATCAAAGCCTTTACGAGTATGGACGCTACTGTAATTACCCGAATCCCTTCATAAACGTGGGGCCCTCCTAGGCTCGCACAGTTTTCCATAGAGTTGTTGATTTCCATATTTAAATGGACGTTTGTTTGTTAAATTCTTGGCAATATACTGGGGGGCGGAAAACGCCAATTTTGCCCACGCCAACGGTCCAAATGGACCCCTCCCCCAGTCAATAAGAAAGAAACTTTTTGTCCCTGGATAAGTAAAACAAGTCCCCCCCGGCCATGAACAATTCGTTATGGTTTTTTTTTAAAAAAAATTGAATCCCAAACAGTTGGCGTATCCTTGAACATTCCCGGAATCGTCCCAATTATGGCCCCCCTGGAATCATTTGTTTCCCCTGCAAAAAATGCCCAGAAACACCAAAAAGTAGTTTGGAAACGGTTTTTGTTTGGCCCGACTCCATTGACCACCACCTACCCAAAAAAATGGCCAACTGGGTTATAGAACAAACTCAATCCTAGTTATACGTCCATACCCAAGTAAATGTTGTTTTCCATACGTTAAGCCGGTTTTTTTTTTTTGGACCCCCATGGGGTTATGGGGAAAGCAACAAAATTTGCCCCAATGAACTGTTCCATTTTTCCTTCGCCAATCCCCCCCTTTTTGTGTTCCTTATTCCCAAGATTTCCAACAGTGGATTTCTCTTCTTAAAAGGGGAACATTGGCTTGTGGGTTTTTGAATTTCCATCTTGCTAGCATAAATTCGAATCTGTTATTTTTTCTCTGTTTTTCTGAAAAAACCATTTTACTCCCTTATCCACCTTGTGGTGTCAGAAATAAATCAAAATATGCACCGGGTCCGGATGTATCCTGTAAATCCACTCTTACGACCAGAGTTTTGTTCAGTGTGCAAAAGCAAAGTCAGGTTGGGATCTTGGGCAACACCTCTGACCCAGATGTAATGCAATTGGGAACATGGCATACGATTTTTTTTCCCGTCCCCGCCCACCCCCTGCTCCATTTCCATCCCATGTTTCCTGGTGTTGCTGTTTCTTGTTAAACTTTCTTTTTTCCCCCCCCCCTATTAAACAAAAAGTGGGCAGCCTCTACCTTTGACCAAACCGATTTATTCCGTACACTTCCGACCTGACCTATCTGTTTCCCATCACCACGCTTTTTTTTTCCAGGATAATTTTCCACGACCACAGAGGTCCTCGAGTGCGAACACCATTCAAATTCTATAACCTTTACCACGCGTTTTTGCCCAATATTTTACCCCCCATCCGTTCACTTGAAAACATATGATTCTGAATGAAATCATTTGTATCACCCTCTTCCTTCATCTGCTCCAGTTATGTATCCAAGATCACTAGTGAATTCAGTACAAAAATTCACTAAATATCCATTTAATTAGGGAAAATCATCCCTTTCCCTCATCTGTGTTCCATCAATCAAAGCGGCAACCTTTCTCATCAGAAAATGTTTCCTTAGTCGCCATTTTGGGAAAAGTTATCAAAAGTACTGGGAGTATCAAGAAAATTACTTGTAACAAAAACCCAATGACGCGCCCGATAAGATCTGGGAGAGGCCACTTGACTCGTAAGCGTGGGAAAATAACAATACAATAGTGGGGGCAAGTTGTATAAACTTTGGTCACTGTTTTTTTGTTGTGGGTGTGGAACTACAGCTTGCCCCAGGGTTTATTCAAGGTTTGTATAACTTTATACAACTTGGTTTTGTTACATCTTCCCTATCCATCATCATTTAGACGACAATGGGAGTACTTTTTTTGAGTTTTTTTGTGAAGGCAGTCATTTGCATTCCTTTTACTTTTAAATGTCTTATGGGCGATAATACGTGTACCACAAGCCGGGGCCATTTCCATTCCTTCTAACTCCTTTTTATATTTGGGGTTTATGACATGTTCCATTTCTTTTTCCAGATCTAAAAGTCCAGGCCCCCCAGTTTTCGTATTTTCCCTCACGGTCAGTTTCCAGTTTCAGATCCATGTTAACTGGTGTTATTTTTGTTTTTGGGGTTTATTTCCAGTCAGATTTGTCTCAAACTTTGAGTGCTTAATGTTATTTAGAGCACAGACAGAGCGTGGACAACAACATCTTTCCGTCTCCAGTCCTATTTTCTGGGTGTATATTTTTTTTATTTATTATAGCTTCCATTGGCCCCGTTGGTCAACCAGTGGAAATAGGATTACAGGGGTTTTTTGTATGGCCGCATCAGCCGGTCCGTTTCAAGCCAGGGACTGGGTACCCCTTGGGGTTCTGAAGGCAGACATTGCCTTTTTGGCGTGAAAACCCTGAGTTATGTGTGTGTGTGGTGTGTATAGCTGGTCAAGCCAGTTCAAAAAGAGTTCCCCAAAACCTGATTGTACACATGAAGTAATGGAGGGGGGAAGGCAAGTCTGTGTTTAAAACTATAATGTAAATTGCAGGCACCAGTAAAGAATGGTCCCCTTGGCCCTTACCAACAAAAAACCCCGGTATTTATGGGTTGATCTTGAGTATGGGGATTTCTACTGCCGCGCAAGGTCAAGAAGACAACACTTTGTTCTCCTTTCAAAAGATTTCCATAATCATGTTATCCCAGTTGTGTTGAGTGATACCAACATCGAATTAAAATAAAATCAAAAGCGGTTTTCACTTCTTTTTCATAGAAAACTAAAATTCAATTGCCTACACAGTCAATTCAATTGTGCAAAACCATGAAATAGTGGGTGTGATCAGCCCCTCCCTGAAACCGGTAGCAGGGCCCGTTCTTTACTTACTCACTGGGGCCGCACGGGGTTGGGGGTGTGAAGAACAGGCCAGGGCCGAGTCCAAGTGCACCACTCTGGGGTATAGGTTGGTTGGGTGTGGTGGGTGGTGGGCAAGCTCGTAGGGGCCGGTTCCAAAGTGGTAAAAAACACGTGTCACTGTTCTATGGGGTAGTCACAGCTGCCAGGCGCGAGTTCAAGGTTGACAAACTGGGGTAATCGCGTGGGGGGTTCTGGACCAGCTTTTTTGGCCAGAGCTAGTTTCGCCAGTAGCTGAACAATTGGGATACGGGGGTTTTTTTTTTTTTTTTTTTGGGGTGGTGGACCGCAGGCCCAGTGTGGGTGGAGGTTCCAGTTGCGGCTCTCAAATAGGTTACAGGGTTTCTGTGTGGACAGCTGCCCGGGCTCAGCTTGCACAAGAGTGGAAACTGCGTTTTTTCGGGTTTTTTTTGTGTGTGTGGACACTTGCAGCATTGCAGGGCCAGTTTCCAGTGCTTATACTTGTGTATACTTATGGTGTGCTGGACACGCAGGCAGACGACGCAGGGACATTTTTCCCTTGTTCCTCCCCCCTCTCCACCTGAGTTGTTATTTAAAGAGTTTGGTAATTATGGTATGAAAAAAATTGCTGCCAGGGGGCCGGTTCAAGAGGCGAAGAACAAAAGTGGTTGTACAGTGGTTTTTGGGGGCTGTGGGACAGCAGGCAGGGCACCCCATTTTTTGAACAAGCATTCTAACTTTGGGATACCGGGTTTTTGTTTTGTTGTTGGGATAGCACAGTCCCGGCTGGGGCCCATTAGTTTCCAGTGTGGCTCACCCTGGTGTGTACATGTGGTGGTTCTGGGTTAGGTTGTACAACCCAGTGACCATGTGTCCCCCCGTTTTCTATTACCCCTTTTATAAACCTTTTGTTAAATGTTTAGATAAGTTCTTTTTCCAAACCTTTCCATTTTCCCCGTTTAGAGGTCCTCTATCAACCTGGGGGTGGAGAAGTTTGGGGTTGGTGTTCTAAAAAGTGACATAGCTGCCCCAGTTGGCCCCGGTCTCCACGTAACGGGAAAAGGCGGGTACCAAGTGGTTTGGGCCCGTGGACAGCACAGGTCCCGGAGCCAGTCCCCAAGCGTGCCTAACCTGGGGTGTCCCTGGTTTTGGGGGGTGTGGGACACAGCAAGTCAGGTCCCTTTTTTTTATTTTTTTTCCCGTCCCTCTAACTGGGTGTTTAGAGTTGGTGTGTATGAATAGCTGCCAGGGCCGGTTCAAGAGCGACACAGTGGGTACAGGTTTGGGGCGTGGACAAGTGCATGCAGGCCAGTTCCAGCATGCTAAAGGGGTTGTGTTTGGAGTGTGGGATCGCAGGCTAGCCCAGTTCCATGT
The DNA here is from genome assembly GCF_016097555.1 of Gigantopelta aegis. NCBI lineage: Eukaryota > Metazoa > Mollusca > Gastropoda > Neomphalida > Peltospiridae > Gigantopelta > Gigantopelta aegis. The sequence goes on along the minus strand of NW_024537071.1, from coordinate 3,942 downwards.
TGATCACGGTGTTATTGGGTTGTTGGGTGTGGTACTATCAGCAGGTGCCAGTTCAAGCCAGGTGTTTAGTTATACTGGTTTGATATGGATGGAAAGCTGTACATGGAATGTTGTAGAGTAAAAATGCGTTATGGGGGTGTTGTTTTTGATCGCTCATCATTTTCATTTCAATCTCTACCACTTTTTGAGCTAGATATTTTTGATTTGTAAGTTTAGATCTCAACGACAATATGATTTATGTAATGAGCACTACGAACTAGACCAATCCAATCAGACTGTACTACCTATTAACAGTTCTTTTTCTAGTTTATTACTTGACATTACTGATTAACGTCTCCGATGTACAGGATTAAACAGCTTTTACTTTATCGACGAGAGGATTTATATTTGTATTCTATCCTCAACAGATATTGCTCACTACTATTTAAATAGTAGTAAAAACATTTCGTGGTATTTCTTTTCAATAAATTCTTGTGTCATCCATTTCAAGAACCCAATTAGTAACCTCTCGTCTGGCAATTCCTAATGAACAATTTGCTGTAATATCATGCAATTAAGTATTATAATTAATGTTTGAATGATTTTGATTGTTTGAACACAATTTCGGCATGCATTTGATAATCGGAAATATCTTGACAGACATATCTCTTTGACCTATAATCATTTTACAGTGTATAATGTCTAAAAAATCAACATAAATAGCAGGAAACAGATGTTATTCCTAAGTTTTAGAGCAATTTCTGGACTAGTGTTTGTGAAACACTTCCTATAAATGATCGGCCAATCGATTGATTCGTCTTCACTCTGATGAAAGTCAAAACATATAACACAGCGATTCATCGCCCACTAAATAAAAAACAAACGTTTTGCATGTATAATGGTGTCTATTGTTTTGAAGCTATTAATAACTGTGGGTTTATTTGTTTCCCAGTGAGTCATATGGAATTTGTTATGTCCATTATTCTTGTGACACTGTGCCGTAAACTTTGAAACATTGTTCCCAACACAAGGACTCTGGCTTTCCCCCGGCGAGGTTCTTCACATAAGTAACTAGGATTCCCGTCTCGTACCGGATGCCTTTGTGCACACTCATCCTCGCTGCAAGGTTTGGTAGGTCTCGCTACTTCTTCTCTGTGGGAGGCAGTGGTGCAAGGTAAGTGGAATGTCTCAAGTTTACTGGAGCCTGGGAATGTGCTGGGTTCCGTGGTCACATAATTTGTCATAGACAATCACCAAGCAGGTGAATTGTGACCAGGTCACGAAATTTAATAGCTTCATCCTGGCTCTCTGTTGTTTGCATTGTACAGGATGTGGGAATTTAGAAGAAACACTTCCTAGGATATGCAGGACAATCTTCTCTATACCAACCGGATGTGTCTATGCGCAGCGCCGAGTAGTAAGACAGCATTTGATCTGACCTGTCTACTCCAGCCATGCCATTGTTGTACATCCTCGACTGTGTTTCGGCTTTTCTTGACAGCTGACGTCATTCCGATTGTCTAACATCAACCATCTCAATTACGATGCATGTTTGCTGATTGTAAGGAAGACTTCGCGTTTGTCTTTCCCATTTGCAAACTACCAACTGATTCCGACCGCTGTTCCAAACATGTTTCCCCCTTCTTCTTCAACTTCTGTTTTGGTTAAATCTTTTGGATTTTTCTTTTCTGTCAAAAATCGCAGAGTTCTACAAAGATAGGTTGATCGGTTTGTCATCTTCTTCACCAGACTTCACAGAATTGTAATAATTATCTGTTTGTACACCACAGGGCCTTTGTCTAGTTAGCCGTCCAAATAGGTCTAGAACAGTTTTGCAGCAGCTTGACCAGATAGCCTTCATCATCATTTTTACGTGGGACGCTACTGTATACCCGAATGGGGGTTCAGAACAAGTGCCTCGAGAGTCTCGCACAGTTCATAGTAGTTTTGATTCCATATTTAATGACGTTTATTTCTTGATATACTCGGCGAAATACAGCCATTTGCCACGCCAAAGGTTTACCATGGACTCATCAATAGAGAGATCTTTCCCTGGATCGTAAATAGCCGGCGCATGACATCGTTAAAATGATCCAGAACCGGTGCAGTATCTTGACCAGGCGATCGTCATTATGCTGATCATTGTGTCGTGCAAAAATGCCAGAAACACAAAAATAGTTGAAAAACGGTTGCGACTCATGACCACCACAAAAAATGGCAAACTGTATAGAACATCAGTACTCCCAGTAGTGTTTGTATAGTAAGGCCAAGGTTTTTGGGGACCCATGTGAAAGCAACAATGCAATGAAACTGTTCATTTTTCCTTAGCATTCTGATGTCCTTCCAGATTTCAAACGTGATTCTCTTCTTAAAGGACATTGCTTGTTTATTTTCCACTGCAGCATATCAGATTTGTTTCTTTCACCATTTATATCTAATCACTGGTGGTGTCAGAAATAATTCAAAAATATGCCCGGGGCGATGTATCCACTGTAGAATCCTTTCTGACTAGACCAGAGGTTTTCCGTGCACGGCCAAATCCAGGTGGAGTTCTTGGTCACCATGAGTAGAGCTATGCATTGGGAGAGCAACGGATTCTCCAAACGCCCACCTGCTCCATCCCATCCCATGGCCTGGTGTCTGGGCTGGAAAACTGACTTGTCTATTTAAAACCAAAGTGCGTCTCTAACCTTTGGACGCCACGATATCTGACACGTCGACCTCTAGCGGTCATCAGTACCGGGCGTCCATGATTCCACAGACACGAGTCCTCGATGTGCGAACACCATCGACATCCCTATACCCTACCCCAGCGGCGTTGCCATTGTTACCCCATCGCCCTTGAAACATATGAGTTCCTGATTAATCTTGTACATCACCTTCTTCACTGTCTACTCAGTTAGTACAAACGTCTATTGAATCAGTATCACTATATCCATATCAGATCAACCTCCTCATTCTGTTTCCATCTCAAAGCGGCAACTTGCTCAGCAGAAAGGTTTTCTAGTCGCCATTTTTGAAAGTAGCAAGTACTGAGTATCAAAATTACGTAACAAAAACCATGACCAATGACGCGATAAAATCTGGGAGGCACGTGACTCGTAGCTGGAAAATACAATACAATAGTGGCAAGTGTATAAAAAGAAAAAAAGAAACCTTGTCACTGTTTTGGGGTTTGTGGCACAGCTGCCAGGGTGAGTTACAAGGGTGAGAACTGGGTACAACGTTGGGGTCTGGACAGCTGCCAGAGCCAGTTCAGTAGCGCACAATTGAGTACGTGGTTTGGGGTGTGGCTCCAAAGTTGCAGCAGGGCCATTTTTTCTAGTACTTAAACCTGTGTATGGTGATAAGACAACAACAGCAGGGCCAGTTCCAGTCCTCTAACTGGGTAGAGTTGGGGTGTATGACAGCTGCCAGGCCGGTTCAAAGCGAAAAGGCGGGTACAGGTTAGGGCGTGGACAGCAGTCAGGGCCATTCCAAGCATAGCTAACTGGGTGCTGGTTTGGGGTGTGGACAGCATGTAGGCCAGTTCTATTGCATATCTGTGTATCGTGATAGGGCTTGGCAACAGGCAATGGGCCAGCCGCCATTGGTTGTTTACGATAGCTCAGGACGTGTTAAGAGCGAAATAAACATTGATACTTCGCTATAATGCAACTTCCAGTTATCCCAGACTCCTTGAGACAGGGAGTAACTGGAGGGGAGTCAAGTTTTGTTAAAAATAGTTAATGCAGGCACTGTAAAGATGGTCTTAGACCTGTAGCTCAAACAGATATGGATCCTATGAGTATGATATGCCAAGGTCAAGAGACAATGTTATCCTTCAAATTATCCATAATCATACTGTCCATGGTGTTCAGATACCAACATAATAAAAATAAAGACAAGGCGGTAACTCTCTTTTCATAGAACTAAATTCATTGCCCTACAACGCCGGTCATTGACTGAAATAGTGGTGTGATT
>NW_024537070.1:0-7059 GCF_016097555.1 Gigantopelta aegis | reverse complement strand
GTGTGGGGGTTATGGAAAGTTCTAGTTGTTGTGATTGGCTGTGATGTGAAACACTTCAACGGGATGTATGGAGGTTTTTTGAGATTAAATTGTTCAGTGGTAGTGTAAATAAAACTGAAGATTTCCTTTACCAGAACTGCTAGTATTCGAGCAGAAACAAGAGGTACATGTGGACCTCATGGTGGCAGCAGTTTTCCTTTTCTTGGCACGTCTATTTTGGAACAAATCCTGTGTGAAAACAAAAGAAAATATATTTGCCTATGCTTTAGTTTAGTTTATATATATAATATAATATATATATAAATGCAATCTAGACTTACATGTACGTTTTTTCTTTTTCCTTTTTTGACATTTAACTTAAAAGCAAGGTCCTCCTTTTTTTGAAATATATCTGGTAGGTTATTTTTGATCAAATTCTGACTCTGTCGCAGTTATAATCACCAAGGTCTTTTAAGCGAAGCAGACTAACTATGACAAAATTTTGCAACTCTGTTCTCTTTTATGCCGATAGATAAGGAGTTTTGTCTCTTTTGATGTATAATGTTTTTTTTTTGTACTGTTGAAAAGTAACATTCTGTTAGATTACTCTTTAAAATTATGACTGGTAATTACTTTGTTGAGTTTTTTGTTTTGCTGAGGCTCGTTGACACTTCTATGTAATGAAAACTGATAAACCGACAAAAGAACAAAATAAATATACATAAAATATTCTAAAAAATTAATAAAACCTATAATAATAGTAAGATTAATAATTAACAAAGATTAATTAAGATAATTAAAATTGTAAGATTAATAATTAATTAAGATTAATAATAATGACCATGTGACTACAAAATTTTAATGATGATTTGAGTGTTGTTTACTAACGGCTTCTGTCCTTGTTCTCTTGAGGCTCTGATAGCTATTTTAAACTGTCAACAGCAAAGAAGTGTTCTTTTGCAGAGAAAGAGCCATAAGATATATACAGTTTCGCATTTGTAATCTTGTAGATTAACTTGTCATGGGCTTGGAATGGCACTAAAATAGTGATGTATTACCTATTGTATTATGTGGGTGGGTAGCTAACTTAGTAATTGGTTTTGAGTTCATTATATAACTTTAACCATGTTTATATTAAATGTTAAATCATAAAATACTAAACTATTTAGTAAATATACCAATGTGGAAGATTTTAGTAACACCATTATGGTCTTCATTACTACAAAAACCATCATGTAATACCAAAAAAAACAATACTAGATTCTATACACTGAGTAGTAAGGATTATATCTATAATGGGACAGCTTATATCTTTAAGAAACTGTCCTAGTTATAGAGGTGTCCCCTTCAATATATGGAAGTTTAATAGTACTAACTTGATGTTAGCATTGGATTAAACTTGAGTGTATGTAGTTTTATTAATTCAGAGTATCCCTTTTTTTTTAGAGAGATTCATTTGGTCAGCATAGTCCTTATCCACTAGCAATATAAATTAACTATGTATGTACTTATATAAATCAAATGTTATATGCTAATAAATCAATGACTATAATATCATTTATAAATTAACTTATGTTATGTGCCTGTAATCATTATCTGTAATCATTCTCTCTAATCTTTCTTTCTGTCATAGGACACTTTTTTCTTTCTCTATGAATTTCTTTCAACAACTAATACCATCCTCTCAATCCTCTTCCAAACAAGAAGGTAAGTAAATTATACACATCATATTATCTTAATATTAATTTCTAACAACAGGAGCAACAAATTCATCAACAGAGAACATCAATCAATTACATCAGGTCACTGTTAGAACCTAAAGGTCACAAAAAGATCAAGTTTTAATACTCCAGGAGTTATTTTTCATCAAATCATTTGTCTTCTATCCTGATGTACCAATACACATAGACTATGAGGCTAAGAGTCTGAACAAGTGGTTTAGTTTTTTATACATCAATTTTAACATAATGTCCATGTGATCTTCACATGATAGGGCACTCTATCAGGGATACTCCTAGATTAAGTCACTTAGATAACCTGAGATTACCATTGAAACTATTACATATAAACAAGGGTCAGTTTACGTAGCCATTATTGTATGTCAAATATTAACAATAGCTAATGATGAAGGTACTCATTTTGTTCTTTGCCTCAGGATATTATGATTGAACCAATTACTGGAATCAGGTTGTTACAGGGAGGGGGGTTTACAAAGATATTAAAACTTATCAGTTGCCATGCATACTTTCAAGGAGTTGGTCCCTTGTATCATGTCACCCAATTATGTATGAGAAAGTAATATGATGAAGTCTATCATCGTTCTCTCTCTTTTTTCTCACAGTTCAAGGTGTAGTAGATTTTTGTTAACGTGGTTACCAGTACAAACAATATCAAGAAGATGGACGTAATTGTTTGGGGAGCTGTGGTTGGGAAGTCTCATATATACTGTTTTAGAAGTATCAGACTTCTATAGTCTTGGTGTTTCTATAAACTTACCTCATCAAGTCATCATGTTACACTTTATATTATTTCTATAGGTATCACCTGCAGGCATTAAGACATCTTTATGGTATTAGCAGTAGAGCCCTCGTGTACTGGTTACACTGGAATGGGATCTAGTTCAGTCCTTTTCTGTGGCCAGTTCGACTGCATTGTCTCAAGTATGATTATAAAAAATATTGTAGTATGCACAATAGATATTCATTGTTTGAGGAGGGATAGTTAATAAAATGCAGTATATGCTTACGAGAACGTCTTTGTTCAAGAGTCTATCATTTTTATTCTCTTAGTTTTGTCCTTTCTCTTTATTTTAACTTTTGTTTTCAGTTTACTTTCTAAGTTGTCTGTCTAATGGACTTGTCTTAATCTGTTTTATTTTGTCTAATCTCTTGCTGTGTCTTTTTTTTTAACCATTTTTTTTGTAAGTTAAACCTGTCTCTCGGTTCATTCCTTAACTTTTTTTTGTGGGAAATTCTTGCTACTTGTCTGCTCTCATCTTTGAATAAGTTACTCTATTCTGTCTCAGTTTTTTCAATATTCTATAATTTTTTTGGACTTTCTACTATCTGATTTATTGTTTTCCTTGTTTCAATAGTAAACTTATATGTTATTAAACAAAGGAAGAACTAGAATTATCATTGTTTTGGTGTGTCATTTCCTATTATGCCACATTATTAAGGAGATCTCTAAGTTACTGCTTGCTTACTGATGTAGTACAAGTTGTGGAAATAATTTTTTTTATTTTTTTAATTAGAATGATGGTTTTGACAAAGTAATTGAGGATGTTACTCCTGTCTGTTACCAGAACTGGGAGAAACTGACTGAGGGTAAGGATTGTGTACTACCTGTAAAGTAATGTCCCATACACACATACATTGTTTTTTTTTTTTAGCTGATAACAGTGTATTTGATCTCTGTTTATGAACTTGTAGTGTTTGTTAATTGCAAAGCTTTGAAATTCTTTCTAAATTAACCTAATCTCAGTTTGTTTTGTTGCTATAGCAACATGTTTAAAGGAATTGTAATAGGATACAAATATAGTAACATCAGATAATATTGCTGAAATCTTTGTGAAAAAAAAAATGGATATTTCTTTGAATATGATAGTAAATAGCGTGTATTTCCAGTGTTATTATTTTCATTGTTTATTAAAGTTATCTTATTGTAGATTGAAATAATAGGACCAAGATATTGGTCTGTTAAATATCAATTTAGTAGAAGATAATGTCAAGTAAGTGGAACAGTATAATATACTAATAGTTAGTTTTTGTAATAATATTCATTTATATATACTACTATTTAAAAATCCATAGAGACATAAACTTTTATAATGTAGAATAAAATTGTTATAGATCTCTTGACTTTATACAGACGTTGTCTTATGAAGTGTGGTACAATTTTTTGTCAAGAGACATTCTGGATATTCAAGTTATGAGTCAGACCCTGAAGTAATTATTAATTAGCATATTTTATGATGAGAGTCCTAATTTATGTTACAGGGACAAAAAAGTATCCTATCATTAGCAGTACTTTTTCAACCAAATCAATATCAGTTAGGAGGAATTAAGGGAAAGGTATGTATGGCCTTCCAAGTGTACATCATTACTTATTTTGTTTTTTGTTGCCTCCCTAAACTTAATAGATTGGCTAATTTGCTATATTGAATTTTTTGATAATAGACAATGTTATTTCAATAGTATACCAGTACTAATATTTTTATTGTAGGTGGAGATTCCTTACAAGTCCATTACAACATGATTCCCTGGATTAGACAGTTTTATAGATATTTGTGTCAACATGGACAACAAGTATGTATCAGTCATTGATTTATTATTATTATATTGTTTAGATATACAGTGCTGCTCTGTTAGATTGTATAAATGAAAAAAATAGAATTATTAAATATATATCTACAAATGGAAGAAAGTAAGTTAAATGTCTTAATTTCCTATTTTGAGTAGGCCCCCTATTGTCTACTATTATTACTATTATATTATTATTAATTGTTAATTTATGGTAAAGAGATAAGTATTAATTGTGTAATTTTTATTGAAAGTATTGAAGCAGTCCCCCCACAATCCTAATTAAGAATTGTTTCGTAAATTCTTTTATTTGTGATCACAAGGTCACTCAACATATTTCATGTAATTTTATGATGACTGAATTTAACAAGTTGAAATGATTCAATAATATCATTACACATCCATTAATTGTTTTAAATCTTTATATTGATAGATGTGCAGTGGAATCTGTCCTTTAGTTCTGTCCTTAAACAACAGGAGCAACAAATTCATCAACAGAGACATCAATTAATTACATCATGTCACTGTTACTAACCAAAGCTCACAAAAAGATCAAGTTTTAATACTCCAGCAGTTATTTTCATCAAATCATTTGTCTTCTATCCTGATGTACCAATATGCATAGACTATGAAGCTAAGAGATTATACTCTGAACAAGTGGGTTAGTTTATACATCAATTTAACATATGTCCATGTGATCTTCACATGATAGGGCACTCTATCAGGGATACTCCTAGGATTAAGTCCATTTGGATAACTCTGAGATTACATTGAAAGCTACTACATATAAGCAAGGGTCATTAGTAGCCATTATTGTATGTACAATATTAACAATAGCTAAGGATGAAGGTACTCCTCATTTTGTTTCAGTTACTGGATCAGGTGTGTTGCTTCAAGGAGTTTGGTCCCTTGTATCATGTCACCTAATTATGTATGAGAAAGTAAAATATGATGAAACTCTATCATCTTCTCTCTCTTTTTCTCTCAGTTTTCAAGGTGTAATAGATTTGTTGTGGTTTTTTACCAGTACAACAATATCAAGAAGATGGACGTATCGTTTGGGGACTTTCAAAGAGGAACTACCTCATTTGCTAGTTCTACTGGCATAGCTTGTAGTTGAATTAATAATAGGGCAGTAATATTCTGTCAGGTATGTTCTTCAAATGTATATGTATCTTTGTAATATTTCTTTCTTTACCCTCTTCTTTCACCTTCAGTCTTTAGCTTAGACAGCATTTGATATGATTAGTCCCGAAGAGAGACGATCCTCCACTGAGATTATCAATGATCAAGTCCCTCAGAGTGGACCACACACAACTACTGATTTAAAGAGAAGGCTTTGTAAATGCTTACAATGTTGTGACTACAGTAGGTTTTGTTATACAATGTTGTCTTAGTATTATGTTTAAAGTTAATTGTTAACATTTAATATAATATATTAGTTAAATGATCTAATGTAATGAGTAGTTAATTAATTACTTAAGTCCATTACATTAAATTCATTGTCTACAGAAGTCCAGTGGTGGACAAGTCTGAGATCATCATATTATACTACTGATCCTAACATCTAAACCCTAAACATTATGTATTAAAGTGTGTGACCAAAGATAGGACTGCCCTACTGGGCCTTGTCATAAAAGTCAGCTGTCCCCCACTGGACCTTTTCCATATTTGTCATTTTTTTATGTGTTGATATTGTTTTAGTATGTGACATAATTAACAAAAAATAAAAAATTCGTGATCTATTTTTAGGATAGTCTAACTATTCTGTATCATTACCATCTCTCAATATTATTTATAATATTTTCTTAGGGTTTTTTAGGTGACACTGCTTGGGACTTTGCAGCTGCTACTGATCATGAAAGAGTATGGTGGTAACAGGAGCTTGTGGGCGGAGTCCCTGTGTCATTTAACCAGTAACATAGTGTGTCCCCCCCAATCATCATCTTTGCTTCAGAAGCAACTCAACATGTGTTGGGTGGAGTAAAGAATCAATTTGTTCGGCAGAACCAAAACAGAAGCTTTTGAGAAATGGAAGACCAATCAATAATGTTTTTATATCATTGTTGCTTTAATATCTACAAAAATCTGAGAAAACAGTATAATTAATAATAATATTAATAATATTAATATATTGTTTTGTATACATTGTCTTAACTTTTTGTGCTTTTTACTTTGTAAAAATTAGATTAATTACGTCAAAAATGAAAATTTGAATTCAAAGATTATTAATAGGTAAATTAATTAATAAAGTTAATACAATAAATACTAAATTTCAATTTAATATTATTTGGTTCATCATTGTATTTCTAGTCATATCTGCAGTAGAGGTAAACTGTAGTTTGGATAGAGAACAATTCACAACATGGACCATAAAACAGGACGAAGAGATGGGGTGTGGTGGTTAATGGGTCTGTGATCAGAGCTGAGTAGGAATAACTGGTAGAGAAGACAATGTTATATTTGTTGGAGCTTTTTTGATATAATTGTTGTGTTTTGATGTGGAGGATAGACATATGAGTTTTGTATCCATAGTAAACCTGTTGTAGAGGATCTCTGAGAATAATATGTTTTGATTTGAGAAAATGGTTTAGTGGTAGTGTTAGGTCATCGAGAAGACTGACATTTTCTTTACCAGTACTGCTGATTATATGATTCTTGAGCCAGGATTGGTTGTATTTTGTGGTAGAGGTAAACTGTAGTTTTGGATACGAAGAAAATTGATTACCATCGAGGTAAGACAGGGCGAAGAGTTGGTTGTGTTGTTAAATGGGCTGTT
>NW_024537069.1:0-7292 GCF_016097555.1 Gigantopelta aegis | reverse complement strand
GCTGATTTTGTTTACCCGGTACTTCTCAGTTGATAATACTTCTTAAAATTAGTAGTCACATGACCCTCTCAACATAGACATTGTATTGAACTGCATGGAGTAATTAATGGTCGTGTGGAATCTTAAGTTACACGTTCTTTTAGTGAACCATCCATATCATCTTTGCTACCATATTACAAGCATACCATAAAAATATCACATAAAAGTATACGTTTACCATTTGTAGTGCTGTTGATTGCTGTATCAGCTTTTAATATAGTTCAAGTCATAATATAAGATATACTGGCTACGATCAGTTGTGAATTAACATGAATACATAATGGCTGTTAGGTCAGGTCAGGTCAGGTCATAGGGTTTTACGCGCACATTCACAACAAGCTACTGTAGCGCACGCCTATCATGGGTACAGGTGTCCCCCCCTCGGCCGGCTCCTCCGTCTAGGACAGCAAAAAGGGTTGGGGTGGGAGATGGGATCGTCCCCGCTGGCAAGTGCAAGGGACCACCAGCAGCCCGTATATTGACTGCATTATAATGAGACTCGGCTATCGTAGTGGCTCAGTCCAAAACACAACAGCCAATCCAAACAAAGGTGGGTGGAACTAACAGGACATTTCAGCATAGTATAAGAACGACGAGAGGCCTCCAAAACGCTTCTGAAACGCCTTTAAACCACCCTTAAACTGCCCTTCAATGAATAACGGGTGCAGTTAATGAATGGATCAATCCATAACGACATGGTAGAGTCCAATTTACAAGCAAATTACACCCGTTCAGATGCAAGTAGACTTGTCCAGACTGCCATAAACACACCTGTCAGTGGTAAGGGCAGACCCAAACCTTGATTGAGATGTGCTCACACTGCACGTGCAGTCCGAGAACCTGAAATTGGAAATAGATCTACGTGGCAGGACAGTACAGTGTTGTAGAAGAAAGACGACGCACACACAGACACATTCTTTATTTACGTCTCACCTTGTGTATAGATAAAAATAAAAACAAGAGTCCAATTGTAATAATACACTAACGAAAGTACACAAGCCACTCTTATAGATTTATGAGAGACTTTAAAATTATTAAAAGACTTGCAAAAACATTTAAAAAAAGTATTGTGTATACAATAAGTAAAACTAAAACCACTAATATATTTATATGTCCATGTGTATATAAAATATCTGACGAGGTAATAAAATAATATCGCAACGTTTGGTTGTAATTTTAACAATATCTGGATGGCTTAAAAGTAATGACATTTTTGTTTATCTAAAATAAAATTATTAAAGTTTACTTCAGCAGCTACAGGATTTTAAAAAGATCTACTCTAAGATATCTGAGCTGGGAGAACACGTTATGTTTGTTGGGGTAGAGGTGGGGTTCGGCGGACAGGCGTAATAAAATAATTATAGATATAGTAACATACAATGTAAAGTGTGTGTGTGTCTGTTAGTGGGTGGGTGGATGGTTATGTGTGTGTTTGGGGAGGGGGGGGGGGTCACTAGTTCCCTCCCTTTCCCCGTCCGACTTTTCTCCTTCTACGTAGTAACATTTACAGGAAACGGTCTTTAATGTAGCAGTTATGGCGCACTGGTTGGAACTGCAAAAAGAAACCGGATCGATTTATTTCGATTTATGCTAGGACCTATGTCCAATATACTCCTAATTTCGAATAATGTTAGTATTTTGTAATAAAAGTGATACTAGGACTAGAAGAATTAAAACCATTGTATTTTTAATGGTAAACATTCAGGCTGCAAGTTCCCCATTTTATTTGGTGACATTGTGCATACACTTTATGGGGCATGGGTCTATAGTGCAAATGACAGCCGGAGTGAATCGGTTAAGAACCACCTGTTCGGAACGGTACTACAACTAGATGCGGTCATACAACAAAAAACTGAGATGGAAATGTTCTTAAATTTTGGAGTGAAAATAAATGGTTATACAGTGTATGTTCGCAATCGTGTATGTTGTTAGTCGCAATATACCATTTTCCCTAAACTTATTATCATTTATTTATTCATTTTCCCCAGTAGTATCTGATAGGGAATATGCTCTCCTGGTATCACTTTTATTCATTCCCAGTCTGGAGCTCCACGCAGTAAGACGTGTTTGTTTCGCTTGTGCACACTGCACGTGCTTTCGTGTGCTCGACTTGGGGGTCCTTCATTTCGTTGTTTTTGTCAGCGAAATGAAGTTTTCTACTGGGATGTATGCGGCCATTGGAACTGATTGAACGCTGGAACGCTTCTCGTTTCGACAGTCTGCACCACCAGGTTGGATTCTTTTTCAGCGAGATTCCTCGCCTCCACGTCATTTCTCCGTCTGACTATGTTGACTTGTTTTTTCGTGACTCGTATGACGACCATTCTGCAGAACGCCACGGTTGTTCGCGTTTAGTCTCTACATGTCCGAGCCTGTCCTACCAGCACTGGAAGATTGACCGCCCCACTCTAAGAAGAAATAGGAAGCGGGGTCGGACCCTACTACTCTTTTTCTAGACTTTACATTGCTTTATAATGATACCATCTCGTATCCTCCGGAGTCGGGCCCGTCCGCACCACTATACCAACCCATGACGACTGGACTATACCCTAGTCTGATACTCTACTCGTTCAGACGGATCCGGCTTCTCAACGATCTGTATTTCAGCACAGCACTACACCTTCAACGTCTATCGACTGTCAATCTAGGGGTTTTCTTGACGGGATGCAACCCATCTCGTCCCTTTAAGCTGTGCACCCAAACGGCCTTAACGAGGCCACTCGCGTGGACATATCGATCGGACTTTAAACGTTTAGATCTGCGTTCAAAAAAAAATTTATGTCGAAATTACTTCTTTTTTGTAATATTATTAAATAGCCCGATCCTCTCTTCTTTCTCTTATTTAATTTTGGACTGTCCTTCTAAAATGCTCCAAATTATACAAATATTCGACCGAGCAGTCAATTCTTTTTTTATTTTTGGCTTGTAACCTTTTTCTTTTTTTATTTATTCTATTAACGTTTTTACTAATTGCTATTTTCAAAATTCTGCCCATTTTCAACCCCCCCCCCCCCCCCCATCCCGAGTCAGGCCACCGATCTTATCGGAGGTCGGACTCGGGATGGGCGTGTTCGAAACCCTAGTGGTATATGGGCACGTTAAACTAGTTAACATCATCATCACTTTTATTGCAAAATACTAACTTTAATCGAAATTTCGAGTATATTGGACATAGGTCCTAGCATAAATCGAAATCAATTGACTCGCATTCTTTTTCCAGTTCCAAACAGTGCGCCATGACTGCTACATTAAAGACCGTTTTCTGTACATGTTACCGTGTAGAAGAAAAGTCGGATGGGGAAAGGGAGAGAACTTGTGCCCCCCCCCCCCCCCCCCACCCCCACCCACACACACACTCCCACACACCCACTAACAGATGCACACACACACACTTTAGGCCCACATTATTACAGTTTATGTTACTATATCTATAATTATTTTATTACGCCTGTCCGCCGAACCCCACCTCTACCCCAACAAACATAACGTGTTCTCCCAGCTCAGATATCTTAGAGTAGATCTTTTTAAAATCCTATAGCTGCTGAAGTAAACTTTAATAATTTTATTTTAGATAAACAAAAATGTCATTACTTTTAAGCCATTCAGATATTGTTAAAATTACAACCAAAAGTTGCGATATTATTTTATTACCTCGTCAGATATTTTATATACACATGGACATATAATATATTAGTGGTTTTAGTTTTACTTATTGTATACACAATACCTTTTTTAATGTTTTTGCAAGTCTTTTTAATAATTTTAAAGTCTCTCATAAATCTATAAGAGTGGCTTGTGTACTTTCGTTAGTGTATTATTACAATTGGACTCTTGTTTTTATTTTATCTATACACAAGGTGAGACGTAAATAAAGAATGTGTCTGTGTGTGCGTCGTCTTTCTTCTACAACACTGTACTGTCCTGCCACGTAGATCTATTTCCAATTTCAGGTTCTCGGACTGCACGTGCAGTGTGAGCACATCTCAATCAAGGTTTGGGTCTGCCCTTACCACTGACAGGTGTGTTTATGGCAGTCTGGACAAGTCTACTTGCATCTGAACGGGTGTAATTTGTTTGTAAATTGGACTCTACCATGTTCGTTATGGATTGATCCATTCATTAACTGCACCCGTTATTCATTGAAGGGCAGTTTAAGGGTGGTTTAAAGGCGTTTCAGAAGCGTTTTGGAGGCCTCTCGTCGTTCTTATACTATGCTGAAATGTCCTGTTAGTTCCACCCACCTTTGTTCGATTGGCTGTTGTGTTTTTTGGACTGAGCCACTACGATAGCCGAGTCTCATTATAATGCAGTCAATATACGGGCTGCTGGTGGTCCCTTGCACTTGCCAGCGGGGGACGATCTCATCTCCCACCCCAACCCTTTTTGCTGTCCTAGACGGAGGAGCCGGCCGAGGGGGGGGACACCTGTACCCATGATAGGCGTGCGCTACAACAGCTTGTTGTGAATGTGCGCGTAAAACCCTATGACCTGACCTGACCTGACCTAACAGCCATTATGTATTCATGTTAATTCACAATTGGTCGTAGCCCAGTATATGTTATATTATGACTTGAACTATATTAAAAGCTGATACAGCACTAACAAATCAACAACACTACAAATGGTAAACGTATACTTTTATGTGATATTTTAATGGTATACTTGTAATATGGTAGCAAATATGATATGGATGGTTCACTAAAAGAACGTGTAACACTTCCACACGACCATTAATTACTCCATGCAGTTCAATACAATTTCTATGTTGAGAGGGTCATGTGACTACTAATTTTAAGAAGTATTATCAACTGAGAAGTACCGGGTAAACAAAATCAACATAGGTCTGTCTACAAAGTTCACTTCCGGGTGAGAGTTCATTGATGACGGTCCACTATAGTTCTTAATTGTGACATATGTTGTGGTTCACATATTCACTTATATGTTGCATAGTACCAAAGAAGAGAGTACCGTGTCAAAGTTCGATGTAATTATTTATTGGAAATGAGAGACTGACTATGCATGCACACACTGCATATATCAACAGATACATTGGTAGCTGTCAGTGGATTTAATAATGCGTATATAAAAACCAACTAGTCTGATGGGTTTGAAAATATTGCATTCAGTGACTTGACATCCAAGCATAGTCCATACCTTGGGTGTTTACCACACCATGATGTGTACCACATTAATTTAATACTATTTGTGGATGCAGTGGTGTTCATTTCAGATACCACATATAATATGCTTTTTTTCTAGTGAACTTCTTATCATATGCCCATTAAAGTCTTTCAAAACACAGGGTCACTGCAATAAATGAGTTTCAAGGTAATTATTTATTGGAAATGACAGACTCTGACTATGCATGCACACACTACATATACAACTAAGCATACACAACCAACCCATAGTATGTATCTTCAAGAGTAGTATTTTTATTTATTATTTGTTTTAAATATGATATATTGCATTTGTATACAACTTTGCATAACACTGATGCTTCCTGAGGTGTACATTAAATCAGGTTGCACTGTAGGAACAACACTTTCAATTATGTTGTCACATCATATCAGAACACAGAAGATCCAGATAGTCATGAAAACACCCAATTGGACACTTTTTGTAAAATATTTTTTTGGGATATAGCATATATTCACTATATTATCATTAATTTATATTGTGTGCCATTTACTGTTATTTGACAGTCATAATTGCTTAATTAGGTTACACTCAGGCATGGGAGTTCATAATGACCTTGACCTTGGCATTAATTTACTGTGCACTGCTGAGAATAGAGTTTGAAAAAAAGTCTGTGCTGACCAATTGGAGATTTTGGCCCATATTTTTTACATAAAATATTTTAAAGCTTATTTATCCAAGGTGATGGACATGTCATATAACACTAATCTTATTTAGGATAATAAGTCTAGGCAAGATGAAATAAGCTATTAGTAATAATTTATTTTTCGTTAAAAAATAATGTTAGCTGATATTAGGTTAAGCTTTAGATCTCCATTAACATGTGTATTTGAATGCAATTGGCTCTGGAATGACTATATTTAAATAACCTGATTTCTGCTGTAATTTTAACATACTTTTTAGGTTGGTGAATTTATGTTTTAGGCAAACTATGGGAGTTTTTACAATTGTTTTTGTGAGTTTGGCAAAAACATTAAAAATCTACAGAAGTGGGTTCTGTGTAGCCATTTTGCATTCTCTTCTTTATTTGTACACAATATAAGCTTGGTAATGATTAGCTTTAGGTCAGTTCATTAAATCTTGTCCATATATTCAGTGAGTTTTATAGTAAAGGGTATTTGAAGTAGTATACCAAGTACAAGAGCAATTTTGACACATTTGTTAATCTACCTAGGAGTGTGTTAGTATTATCTCCACTATTACCACACTTGTAAAGCTATATTTTCCAATATTACTATGTAAATGATGTGTTACATTACAGATTGTAGTAATGCATACGATATAAATATTATATTCAGTTTAAAACAGAAAAGTAATTAAAGAAAACATGACTTTCGCACTCTTTCGATGGATTAAATGTGCTTTTTTTATGACAAATAAAAAATAAAGAGGTAAAACCCTAATGATAACCTTTAGATATGATACATGTCTGTAAGCACCAATCACTGGAGATTATTAATAAAATATCAACAGATATATTGGTAGCTGTCAGTGGATTTAATAATGCATATATAAAACCAACTAGGCTGATGGGTTTGAAAATATTGCATTCAGGGACTTGACATCCAAGCATAGTCCATACCTTGGGTGTTTACCCCCCACCATGATGTGTACCACATTAATTTAATACTATTTGTGGATGCAGTGGTGTTCATTTCAGATACCACATATAATATGTTTTTTTTCTAGTGAAACTTCTTATCTATGCCCATTAAATTTTTCAAAACACAGGGTCACTGCAATAAATGAGTTTTAAGGTATTTATTTATTGGAAATGAGAGACTCTGACTATGCATGCCCACACTACATATACAACTAAGCATACACAACCAACCCATAGTATGTCATCTTCAAGAGTAGTATTTTTTATTTATTATTTGTTTTAAATATGATACATTGCATTTGTATACAACTTTGCATAACACTGATGGTTCCTGAGGTGTTACATTAAATCAGGTGCACTGTAGGAACAACACTTTCAATTATGTTTGTCACATCATATCAGAACACAGAAGATCCAGATAGTATGAAAACCACCCAATTGGACCTTTTTG
>NW_024537068.1:0-7560 GCF_016097555.1 Gigantopelta aegis | reverse complement strand
GGCAAGTGAATAAGCCCTCATGAAAGCCATGGTTAGTGAATCGAGAAACCTGAACAATCCATGTCTATAGATTCATACAGAGATACCCCTATAAGTGAATACAAATATATAATTTATAATGATTACAACAAACAAACTTAGGTAAAAAAGTTAGTCATTTATGTCAGTAATCGACACCTCTACATAGAGGACACTCATACACTAATAGTAAAAGGGATATCAAAAGTACTTGTTAGTCACATGTAAAATAATTAAATAGACATAGTTGTTACACGTGACAATGTTGACAGATGTCACACGTTGCAAACTGGGATCCCATTAAAAACCAAAATACCCCTATTTTATTAAATGACAACATTTCCCAACAATTATCATAATTAAGTATAATTCTGTTAGACAAATAGTGAATCTATAAAGTGCAACATATTCTTTCTAACAATTTTCCTGATACTTACAAGTATTACAAACAATTGTATTTTGTATTAGTTCCACAGGGAAAGTCAATGGTCTACACAAGATTTCACTGATAACACAAAAAAAAAGCGATGAGGTAACGGAATAGTAAGACATTAGGAAACATTTATTACTTGTTGTGTTATAATGTCTACCATCTACAGGAATAAGTTAAAGCTCCAGAAAGAAGTGGAGACACAAACAGAATATAATCCATCATTGACTTTACAAACTAAAAGAGAAAGACAAGGAAAACAAGGAACTTAAAGCAAAATTTGAAAAGGTAGATCTTGTATTTCTTTGAGACATAACCAGTGTTAGGTTTTGTCTTGATAAATTAAAGGTTTAAAACCAATTATGGTTTTCTGTCCCACCTTGATCTTAGTTCATACCAATTATTCGAATAATGTTGATCATGAATAACTTACATCAGCTGTTAAAGAATCTAATTTAAAAGGCAAGTACCTTCTTCTTCAGGCCATGCTCCTGGTATCAGTGGTCTGAGTAGTCTCACTCCAAGAAGTTCCTAGAGATAAGAACATGAGAAAAGTACAATAATTAGAGTGAGGTACCAGTCTAATCTATCGAGGGGTTAAGAAGGATCCACAAGATTTTAATCAAGAACTTGAGAAGACCAAAAACAATGTCTAACCCTGAAGAGACCCCCCATTTACAGTAAAACACATAAGTAGTAATACATTATTTCTCAAATTTCATAATTGCTTTATTCTAGCCTCAACAATAAAACATTATTACATACAGTCTACATAATAGTTAATAAGAGCAGCTACCAGCAAAATACATATATCTCCATTTTATTATCTAATAAGTATACAAATCTGAATTCAGATATTACTGAATGTTCGTGGTAGTGCTAGGTCACATCCCTCAACAAGCCTCATTGATCAAGGAGTTGAAGAGACCCAACCAATATTTACCCAGAAGAAGAGGTCACACTATCTATCAGTGAACATATACGGTAATAATACAATATTACTCAATATTAGATTACTCTACTTTATGCTCTACAACAAACATCAGAACGTCTGAATTAGAAAAAGGACATCACTGAAAAAACAAGGGAGATGAGGTAAAAGACAAGAGTATTAGACAACAATTTATTACTTGATTTATTGCTATGTCTACCATTACAGGAAGTTAGAGCTCTTAAAAAAGAGAATGAAGGGTTAAGTTCATAGAGAATACAACAAAATTTTCAAAAGACAGCAGAGTAGGAAAAGAGATCTAGTTCTACAACAAAGAGAAGGTATTTGTACCATGTTCGTGTTGTAGTAGTTAGTTTAATCAGACATTTTGACTAAACACATGCACATTTTGGTCTTATTGCAATATCTGTTACTTGTCATCGAATTTTTCATATACCATGTATGTAAAGTTTTTAAAATCCTATACCACATCACCTTAGGAAATCAACACAATAGTATAATATTTATTATAAAAGGTTAGCATTGAGCCCATTTTAACTAAGATGGAAAAACTATAACTGGCTGTTATTTGATTCCTTGGTTATATATAACTTATTCATTTCTCCTCTATAATTTGAAATGACCAGCACTCCCAACATACACGCAGAAGATCTTGATCAAATATGTGAATGAAACCATGATCTGATTATATATGGGTAAGTCTTATATTAAGTAATCAGTCTTTTGTTATACATAAAGCAAAGTGAAAGTAGTTGTTTGAAGATCATAATTTACAGTAGGACTGAAAAACAGAGAGCTAACAAAAGCTGTGGAGAGACTATAGACCAAACAAGCAAAAAAGCTCGAGAAAAATATATGATATACATACATACATCGTATCATAAATAATACATACATATATATATTATATATATATATAATATATATATATATATATATATAGAAGTGAAGTATCTAAGTCTGTTGTAAGAGTGCTCGATGTCGTTTAGACATAGCGGGTTAGAACAGAATTAAAGGACAAAAAGAACAGAGCTCTCGCTGTGTTGCTGTTACTCCGAGTTTCCCCGCGTTATGCGATCTCAGACAGCTGTCTGACGATCGCATTAACCGGTGAAACTCGGAGTAACATGCACAAAACAAAACGCAACACAGCGAGTGAGCTCTGTTCTTTTGTCCTTTAATCTGTTCTATATATATATATATATATATATATATTAGATAATAATTAATATATATATATATATATATATATTATATATATATTATATATATAATTA
Organism: Gigantopelta aegis; assembly: GCF_016097555.1. Lineage (NCBI taxonomy): Eukaryota > Metazoa > Mollusca > Gastropoda > Neomphalida > Peltospiridae > Gigantopelta > Gigantopelta aegis. The sequence goes on along the minus strand of NW_024537068.1, from coordinate 4,883 downwards.
TATATAAATATATATATATATATATATTATATATTATATATATATATATATAATATATATATACAGATATATATGTTGTATGTATGTAGTATGTAGCGTATGTAATGTAGGAGTATGTTGTATGTATGCTATTGTATAATATATATATCAATATATATATATATATAATATATATATATTATATATTATATATCATATATATACATAAGATGGTCTAAAACAGTTAAAGGACTTCCTAGCATGCAAAGGTGTGCCAAACAGTAAAAAAAATAATATCAAAATTAATTGAGTTTCTCTGAATTTCAAGATTACGTGATCTTGTGAAAGCACATTTAATGGCCTATCAGTATAAAGCAGACTTAATTGGTATCGCTTGGAGTAGATTCTAGCTCATTGAAGATTTAACAGTTTTCTAACAAGTCAAAGGAAAGTAAACGAATTGAAGTCTTGAGAAATGCGATACAAATGGAAAACATCTCCTGTTACTTTGGAAAAGTTTATCAATGAGAATATAGAAGGGCTTTGTTTCAAAACAAAAATTCTATATCTCAAGCAGCGTTGCTGACAAAATATAATTATAAAACAAAGTAAGTGGGTATTTTGGTAACACACTACTGTATTATTGTTTACTTTATAAGAGGAACTAGGTAGTTAAAACAAAAATGTATTGCTTTATTTCTGTATGAATAATGATGACATTAATTTATCATTCTTCACTATTTTACAGATATACATGATCATGTTCATGATGTCTCAACAAAGACACATACAGAAGATATTTAAAAGATTATTTTTATATTATAGTAGATTAAAAACCTATATGCCATCTTCCTGAGTATATTTAGTTTACAGGCTAAAAACATTTATTTTGAACATTAACACTAACTTTGTTGATAAATTTTGTCTAGAAATTTTTTATGCTATATCATACAATGGAACTGCCTGCCCACCATACTTTTACAAGTGATGTACAAATAAACGTTAGAAATGAAATAAAACTTATGACAACTAGTAATGTGACAGTATTGACATATAATATATATAATTACACACACATAACAAGTAAAAGTTGGAATATTAAAATACTTTTATTGTAGATAAACATTAAACAAAGGTATAATAATGATACTTGACAGAACTGATTGGAAAGTATATATGATAATTTCAAAGATTTCTTTGCCAGAGAGAGTGTAAAAGATGGCATGACTGAATTAATTGATCTGAAGAGTTTGGTTTGGAAGATGCCAATTCTAAATGCAGTGATATATACTAGTAACCATGGTAACACATTGTATTCTACTTCTGAGTATATCTTGCCCAAGTCAAACAATGTTACTTGACTGATCTACCAGTATAGAGAATTGTTTAGAAGATAGAGAGAGAAAAAAGCCAGCCTACAAGAACAAAGTCAAATGTTACACTATATAGTAATATGGTAATAAAATGTACGTCACTTATTTTCCCAGCCAGTACAGATGGTGAGGAGATGGTCATATCCATAATATAAAATTGTGATACAATAAAACAAAAGAACCAGTAATTAACAACTAAGTACTGTAACCCTTGCCTATGTGTAGGATGGTGAGGGCTAAAGATAAGAATAATTGAGAATAAACATAACATGATGTTATTGGCAATAGATCTCCACTGACTGATGCACTAACAGTTATTCAACGCATATGAGCTTGAAAACTACCATGAGAAATTGGGGGCTGAATACTAAATTGCTCAAGAGTTATTAGTCGCAATCCTATCCCAGAATGTACCAGTTTACTCTTAAATTAAGTCTAGAGCTAAGCCATCAACAGTAAAAGACGTTTGAGATAGCTATCAATAATGCTTCCTTGAACTCTCTCAATATATTCTACAATATATGCACATTTATGAAGTTGCTAACGGGTGTGTCATTGTTAACTATGCATGCTCCTAAACCACTAATGGAGAGCACTAGTGGAAAATGGCAAAGGTGATCTTGTTACAGATTGGAGATAAGTTATCCTTGAAAGAGATAGAAAGAGGTGTGGACAACACTATAAACATGAAAGATAAGGACATATTAATAATACATTATATAATATACTTGGAGTAATATCTATATATTTAATTATATCCTGTACATTAAGGAACAGTATATGTTTCTATTTTTTAATTGCTATACTATTTCCCATAGATTCCTCCAATAATGTATTCAGAAAATTACTAATGTTTCGCATCCTTGACCAGTCATCTCTGTAGCTGGTCGAGGATTTGAGGAAAAACCCAAACAAGGGCCGAGTCAAAAAAGAAAAGGCACACTATCAATCATGAACATATAGGTATATATATAAAATAACATCACTCAATGTTACTCATTTTATAGTCTCACAACAACAAAGTGAACTGTCTAAACTGAGAAGGATGTCACTGATAACAAAAGAAGAGATGAGGTAAGAGATAAGTAGAACAATAAATGTTACTTGTTTTGTTTAATGTTGTCTACCATCTACAGAAGTTAAAGATCTTAAAAGGAAAAATAAAGAGTTGGAGACAAACAACTGGAAATACAAAAAAAGATCATTCAAAGGAAGATAATTGGAAATAGAATATATTGAAGGGATTACTACTTTTGTACATATTTTGTTATAATATTATTTTTTTTTTTTTTTTTTTTTTTTTTGTATATTGTTAGTAACATATTGCTTTCCCAGAATTGATGGTAATGTGGTTAATGTACCAATTATATAAGAATGTAATCAACTACAATTCCAATTACAAAGAGTCACATGAAGTGTATTATTACTTTTTATTTTTGTACTACATTCTGTGACATGTGCAAGCCCTACCTCCCGATATCTATTAAACTATAAACTGTATAATATCTAACATTCTTTTAGCAACTGACCAATGACATTACTTGATTTCGGGTTTGAAACATTAAGGAGGTTAATATATGTGTTCCTGAAACACTTAATATCTTCGTGAGTAATTTTCTCAACATAGATACACGGGGTCATTTTTTCATCTCAGTATAGTTTTTCTCTCTAATTTATCAAACCTTATAACTTTGGTCCATTTTTAATAAATTCAGCAAGAAGAAAATGTTAACCTATACATCTATTATATATATAGCATATCTTTTAGATACAACTACTTTAACCTTATGGCTTTTTGGTCCAAGCTTCTTAATTCAAACACTTTGAAACCATGTCCATCTAATCAAGTACTGAGGTAGCATCTAGTCAAGCAAGGTTTCCAGTCATCTATGATTAGAAAGAAAGGTAAGTACTTTTTTAAATTTTAATGAAGAATCTTCAATATGAATATATTCAGTTTTGTTTTTTTAGATTCTCCTAAATAATTATTATAAATACATTACTAAGTTATCAATTATACAAATTGAAATAGAATTATAATGACTTACAGTTATACTGTTGAAAGATCTTAAATTACATGAAACACCAATGTACTTTGTCTTTGTAACAAATGGCTTCTCTTTTCTGGTCCACTAAAGAAACAGGATCACACATACTGATACTCCTAGTAGTATTGGTCTTTATCAGAGTGTCCCTGACGATCTAAGGACTGTTGAGAACAGTACAGAGAGAGAGAGGTAAGACTATATATTAATTTATATAAGATAATATTAAGCATTTTATTTCTATGTTAATGTAATACATACAGAAGTATATCAAGACCAAACTCTTCCAGTAGATAACTCTTCTATTATCTCACATATCTCTAGACAGTTTTAGTAATTGATATTATTCATATAACTATAATTACTGTATAGTAACATATCTTAGAGTTTAGTAAAATGTTATTTGTTTTATTTTATTATTTTAACTTGATACTCCCCAACACAGATCAATGGTTCATTGTCTAACATAAAGATGGATGTCATCTGTGATGGTACTGGGTGACTTAGAAAATGATATGCTAATGGATTATTATACTCAGACTGGCGACATCTTCATCCTGTAACATGTGATCTCCTGATTATTGGTGCATTAGGAGAAAGTGTCTTGATTCCAGACCATTCAAGTTGCACACAAAGTATACCCCATTGATCAAGGGAGAGATCTTACCCAATGATGACAGAGGAGACTGGAACATGATTAGGAAAATGGAGTGAAAAAAATCCACGTTGGTCATCAAGTATCAGTTTTGTTCAGATCTTCCAGGAAGTGAACACTCCAACGATACTATCTGGAGAGATAAGGAACTTCTGAAATGACCTGTAAACAAGATGGAGGGAAGAGAGAACCTGTATGTATAGAATTGCATTGATGATATATATAAGTTACTTAGCGGGTATATTGTAACAATGTCATGCAGGAGAAGAGACACTGGTAGTAACTGGTGTTTTAAAGATGGTGTCATCACCTTCAAGGACATCTAACTTGGTTCTCTCTATGGATGCTGTCAGAGGAAAAAGAATCAAAATACACTCTGAGCTATAATTTTTTCATTCTGATTGTAGTTATTTTGTTATTGGGAATCAAAGATTGGTCCGAAATCTAGATGACCTTGGTATCCCATCTTGTGGACATGCACACAAGAACAATAAGGATATTACTCAGTGTTATCTGTTCCTTTTGCTGAAAGAAGCTACTGCTTGTGTTATAATTATGAGGTAATAATTTGATGAAACAAACAAATATGTTGTACTACTCCCATAAAACTCTCATCAGGACACCTACAAAATTAGGTAATTTACAATATTTGTTGTTAACAGAACACCCACGGAGACCGGAAATGATCTAATGTACTGGGAGCATAAAACATCGGGGGACTAGTTCGTGGTAAAGAAGGGAAACCGCCTGGTTTATGACTGGTTGATAAGACAAAAAAGTTTTTAATGTAAACAAAACTGGGAGTATAGGTTGTGATTTGGGACAGTTCCT
>NW_024537067.1:0-7550 GCF_016097555.1 Gigantopelta aegis | reverse complement strand
ATGTATTCCTAAAAAAGAAAAAATTAATATGTAAGTTTAATGTAAAAATTTATAGTCGGCAAAAATTTTACAATTCAGCGAATTAAATGGCCTTTAAACATGGAATAAAATTTATGCCAGATCCATCCCCAGCCCCCTCAGGTTCCCCACCCCCCCTTCCATAAAATGGTTCCCATTATTATAGTGGTTGGGTTTTTTTGGGCGGGGGGAGGGGGTAACATTTTTTTCATCGTTATTACTATTTGTTCCCCGGTCTTTTGAAATCGCGGAGCTGTTAAACCATCGAAATTAAGGTGTTAGGTAATGGCTCGCATCTGGTACCGGAGTGAGTTTAACGACTCAAGGAGTAGTTTGAAAGCCACTACAACGTCTGCTTTCGCTAACCATAACAACTAACCCATGTGGGTCCTGGCACAGACAGCCCAGATGAATAAGGGTTTGCCCAGGAACCAGCGTGCGTGGATCCTAATTGGATTATCATAAGCCACGAAACTAAGTTGTAATGAAATTCTACAGCTGGACCAGATTCTATTTGATGAACTCTAGTATGAGGTTGTTAGATCAATCAACCTTCAGTCGACCCCCCCTACCCAGCTTTATTTCCAGTTACCAACCCAGTATCACGGCTAAATTAAGTGTAAAATGAATACAAATAATAGACTGCGCAGATCGAGCCTGCGAGCCATAGCACCCCAGGCCTTAAAGAGAAGAAGAATCAAAAAAGTAGAAACCCCAGTAACCTGAAGTGCGACGCCCTAGATTCCAACCCGTCTCAAGCAGTGCCCCCCCCACGCCCCCCCGCCGCCTCCGACTGTCCTGTCTTGGTAATATTCTATACCAATATTCCTATAAAATAGTTTTTAAATAATCTCCTCACTCGCGCCGTCACGGTTCTCGATTTTTGTCTGGCCCGTCTCTCTCTCTCTCTCTCTCTTTCTCTCCTGCTCTCACCGCTCCTCTCTCTCTCTCTCTCTCCGTCTCGTTGCGGGGGTCGTCTCGGTCTGCGGTCGCGCCTCTCTCCCTCTCTCCTCCCTCTATAGCCTCTCTCTCCGCTCCTCTCTCCCTCACCTCTCAATCTCCTATCTCTCTCCCGCTCTCTCTATCTCATCTCTCTCCTCTCTCTCTCTCGCCTTCATCTCCTCTCTCCCATCTCTCGCTCTCTACTGTCCTCCTCTCTCTCTCTCTCTCTCTCTCACTCTATCCTCTCTCTTTTGACTTCTATATCCCTCCCTCCTCCCGTCTCGCTCCATAGTGTCTAAATAACCATACGTTAGACACGAAATAACTTATTTGACAAAATTATAATATGCTGAGTATATTGTTTAAAACCTTTTTCTTTCTTTTATTACTATTATACGTACGTACCCCTTCCCATTCGTACTTTTCATCTTCAGTTTTAAAACTTTAGTGCTTAGAAAAGATCCCATGATAGTAAAACAAACACTAAACAAAACATCTGTAAACAGCTGTTATTAACAATACAGAGATAAGAATAAGGAAATGAAGAGACCTAGTGGGGATTAAGAAAATACGCGGAAATTCTAGCTATACGAGATCGCGTCCCGTCGTGTCGGGTTCACTGCTAACACAGTTACGCTGTTCGACCTTCCTTTCTTTTACATAAAGGTATTTCAACAATCGATTATAATCGAAACTTAATCGGTTGAGTTCTACTAGTGAAGTGATGATCGATTATGAAATAGATAATTATTTTTGTACGAGTTGTCAACTGTAGACGTGAAATAAATCTGATGAGATTTTGTTTTTTGGTTTTCATACGCACGTAAATAAAACATATATTATCATATTAAATAGACATTCGTCGAGTTTATCACGCGTTACACAGGGACAGGTGTGTAGCTCGGTCATAATAATTAAAATCCTTCCTTTGTGTCTCAAATGTGTAATTCGCATGATTAATACAAGCGGCGTGTGTAGGAATTTTTAGCTGGGGGGTGGGGGGTGGGGGGGGGGGAAGTGGTTCTGGGCACTAGCAGAGCGAAGTTTTATAGGGATGGAAATAGAGGCAAAAACTCCCTCGAAAATGTATTAAAAAAGGAGAAATTTGCTTGGGGGAGGGTTTCAACCCCTGCCACACGCAGCTGATTTACTCCCACGTTGGAAAGTCTGGACACTGCTTCATGGATAACTCTGAAGCTTGCGTTGGCTAAAATCAACGGTGCTCACCCCCAGTTGAAAAAGACGAAGTAAGCAATCCCCCCTCCCCCCACCCACACACACACACACATATTTGTGTTACTGCATCTTCCGTTAACATAATACCTATAGTTATCATTTCTGAAATAAGGGCGGTTACTCAGCGGGAACCTCAAGATCATTCTAATAACATGCAGTACCAGCCTCGGTTGTCGTCGTGGTTAGGCCAGCTGACATAAGCGCTGGTATGTACTGGGTTCCGCAGCCCGGTACCGGCTGCACACCAGAGCAAGGTTTTACAAACGACTCAGGCGTAGAGGTTTAAGACCACTACACTCTCTTTTCGTTTAATAACCACTAAACAACTAACCCACCGTCCAGGAATACAAGCCCAATAGCTGAGGTGCCGTTCCCATGACAGCGTGCTATTGAACCCTTCAATTGGATATAAGTACACAAATAAGTATAACGAAAGAAAATAGATGCAGTCAAGCGGTCCACATAAAAATCAGCGCTCAATGCCGGAGCGACCCCCCTCCCCCCCTACGATTTTTAATGTAAAAGCACTCGTTATAAGCTGTCACCTGTCTAACGCAGGCAGGCGCCACTTAATCCGAGATCACCAAATCGATAAAATACCTGTATTAAGTGGCCAGAGTAAATCGTTTTACTATTCATATAAAAGGGACACACACACACCCACACCCAAAACACCACACACACACACACACACACCAAATAATAAATTCAGCAAACCGGTATGTAAATAGAGAAAACAAAAAAACTCGTGAAATGGGAACTTGTAACATGTATATTATGTTTATATGCATATAATTCCACTACCGTTGTCAATTCCATGAACAGGTTGGAACCAAAAACGGGTTTTTCTTAATATTTTCGTTTTTAGGTCACAAACCACACAATCTCATTATTTGGCATTTATTGGTGTGTCCCAAACCTTAATTAACACACCAACACGCACAAGCGCACACCCACACATACACACAGAGAGAGAGAGAGCCAGAGAGAGAGAGAGAGAGGAGGAAGAGAGAGAGGAGAGATGGAGAGAGACGAGAGGGCGACAGAAGAGGACAGACAGACAGACAGACAGACACACACACAACAAACACACACACCCCCCACACAAACATGTCTCATCTACATCTACACACATTTTGAAGCAAGTACAAATAGAAATTGAAGTGTGTTATATCATAGGTGGCGGAAGTCCTATTATGTCCCCTGTGGCGTAGGTTTGACCTAGACCCTTGTAAGAATTTCTAATATGAATAGAAAAAACCCAAACAACAATATCCAACCAACAACAAACAATAATATCAGTGGTAAATTCTTGAGGCATTATACTAGTTGATTTCACACCAGCAAAGTGCAATTTTTTTTTGAAATGAAGGTAATATGGTGTAAGCAATAAACACACACCGCAACAACATAACAACAAACAACTACAACTACAACAAAGACCGAAACATGTATATTAAATGAGTTTTTTTTTTATCGTCGCTAGTGATTGTACCGGGTGTATACAACCAAATACAATCCCCCGTAAGAGACAATGTAGTCAACATATGTGGAATACAACTCCTACCTGCAGCGTATCAATCGACATAAACGCCACGGATATAAATACTGCCACCCCTCACGCTTAAAGTGAATCAGAAAAAATTGACGTCAACATGCTAATTTCTGAGATAACGGGTTGCGTCTATGACTACCCTGATTTCGCACAAAATTCGAGTACTTTTTTTTTACAGGTACCCCATACATGTTTCAAGCACAAGGCTACTTGACACAGTGGTACTAGATGAAATAAAATTGCATAATTATTTTTGCCCAGATGAAACCTTTTTTTTTTACAACAAGCATACTCACATTTATCACCAATCAGAGGACTTGTGGTGTTCACTTCTCTATCAAAAGTTCGCTGCACCTCGAACTTTGACCCAGCCGGAAGTTATTTGATTTAGGTCCTACCTATACAGGTCAAACCCTAAGCGTAAGAGACAGGGGTCAAAAAAATCTCAAATTCGGGCAAAAAATGATAGAGTACCTATTCGGGATATTGCTTAGCCCTGTGGTAAAGCGTTCGCATGATGCGCGGGTCGGTAGTAGGTCGATTCCCCGCGCTGGACCCATTGGGGCTTATTTCTTGTTCCTGCCAGTGCCCCACGACTGGTTACACACATCGAAGGCCGTGGTGGGTGCTATACTGATTGTGGGATGGTGCATATTAAAAGGATCCCTAGTTAAAGGGAATTTTCCTGATTTTGCTTCCCATTGTGTAGATGTTTTTCGGGCCCTAACTAGCAGGATTTTTGGTGACAAAATTAATATTAAATATAGTTTAAAAACTGTTTAGGAATAATCATGGTCTGTATAAACAAAGGTGTTTTGTTCTGGGTTCCTTAATGTTTGGTAGAAACACTAAATCGGATTCTACCCTCGCAATAATTTTCGTACGTACGAAAATATATATGTAGCGAAAGAAAAATGGAAATATGAATAAGTAACTGCAAACACATTGAATATACAGATAGTGGTCTTTTACAACAAGAAGTGGGAGGTTTGTGTGTGTGTGTGTGGGTGGGTGCTGCAGCGCGCGTGCGTGTGTGTGTGTGTTGGTGTGATTTTGGGGGGGGGGGGCTCCCAGTCCGTTGATATTGAGTGACCCGCTTGAGATGCTTGCGTCCGTCAAGATTCGAACTACCTCGGTTAATCCATTCGACTCATTGGGTTTTTTGCCTCTGTCCCAACCAGGGACCACAACTGGGTCAAAATGCCGTGGTATGTGCGTCCTGGGTGTGGAAAAGTGACATATAAATTGTTCCATTGCTGAATTAGAGAAATTGTATGGGGTTTCTATCTTATGACTACGTGTCAGAATTACCAAATGTTGGACATCCAATAGCAATTTATTTAATTAATTAATGTCCTCTAGTGGTGTCGTTTACACAAAAACAAACTTCTGCATCCAGTCTAGGACGCGTTCATTGAAATGATGCTTTGTCGATTTTTTTATTTTTATTGCGTACATGACGCACGCGCCGCCGCCCAATCCTATATATGGACCTCTTAACAGAAATGCTGGCTTGCTAACCACTCTCTAATGACTGTAAAACCGCGGAACTTACAGCCAGCTGTTACACAGCTCGCTTGTTAATGAACCCTGTCGGCCGGTACGTAGAATACCCACTGTGATATAAATCATTTTGTGTGCCTGAAAAAAAAAAGGAAAGACTAATACAAGACTTCGTATCCCCCCCCCCCCCCCCCCCCCCCCCCCCCCGCTGAAGCAGAGTGTCCGCTTTAATACCTAAAACGTACAGGTTTTATGTATATGGAGTTCTGGGGGTGCTAAAACAATAGAAAAAGGGTCCACTTGGTTCATAGCCTAAATTTGACCCCCCCCCCCCCCGGCCCGATCACGCCACCGCCCCTGTAAAAACCCCTTTAGTTTTGTGGGTTATAAATACGACTCAAAGAATTTACGGGTCAGACGATATTTTCAGACATTATGTTCTGGAATGTCAATTATATTAACTAGACCATAATATCACGCATGGTATTGTTCCATTTTGACGACGTGGGTCTAAGCCAAACCCATAACTGAATTAAAATCCACTGTCATGGGGGACACTGTAGACTAGTTCGAAGGCGAAAAACATGCTGCCATTTGCACGTCATAGGCGAAAGCGAAACGGTCTGCTAGTTTGCCCATAACTTGCCTTTTTTCACAAAGCGCTTCATATTTTTGCACGATTTGCATGTGGATTCCAGGTTTCCCAATGCTGAATGTCCGTATAATTGTAGCTTGCGTTCGGTACGGTGCACCCACTCCAAATTCGACAATGGTACGAACGTCAACTGATTATCGAAGATCGAGGAAGGGCTCTTGCTTGGCTTCAGGAATGGCAATACAGCAAAAGAAATGTTGCCTTGAGGACTTGCTTCAGCCAGAGTGGTCGTGGCGGGACGGTGGCAACGGTAACCAAGCAACGAATTCTGGTTCGTAATCGTACTCACGTTCGGGAAGACCCGAAGCATACAAATAGAGAGCGCCCGCTACCATCACCAATATGGCTCTAATGTCGTCAACGCACAACCACTGCACGCACGCCGATTACGTGACAATCTGCGGACTGCGCTCGGAACTCGAGTGTCGGATCAAACCATATAGCAGTCGTCTGAGGAGCCAATAATCTACGCTGCCGTCACCAGGCTGTTTCGCCACCATCCACCCTACCACAGTCACAGAACGGGCCAGACGTCACTGGTGAACGCTTCATCTGCGGTGGCAACGTGTTCAGTGGGGATCGAGGTGATGTTCACTGATGAGTCCAGTTTAGTCTCCAGTTCAACGACTGTCGGGTTCGTGTCTACGATACGTCCTGGGAGCGCTCTCGCTGAGGTTAACGTTTAGACAACGTCACCGGTTCGGTGGTGGCAGCCAGTCATGTGTGGGGCGGCATCTCTATCCACCACAGGACCCCCCGCTATGTGGTGGATGCAATCTGAATGGAATTCGCTATCTGAAATGAGATATCCGGCCGTTGGTCTTCTCCCAGCTTCAGCAGATTGGCGGCGGGGGCATTTCTGCTAGGATGATCAATGCCCCAGACCCCACCGCGCCAGGGTGGTAACGGACTTTCCTCAGACACCAAGGTATCGCCAGGATGGATTTGGCCAGCATATTCCGCCTGACTTGGTGCCCCAATAGAGAACGCCTTGGGACAATTAGGCAGAGAGTTCGGATAACCATGCCCCCTCCGTCAACCTTCATGATCTGGGTCAAACTTCTTACTGGCAGAGTGGCAGGCCATTCCCCCAAAAGTTCTCTCAGACGTCTGATCAACAGCATGAGCCCAACGATGTGTTCGAGTGTATTCGCGCCAGGGGTGGATTCACACACTATTAAAACGAATGTTTCCTAATGTGTAAAATCCATGTTTGACAACCTTCCACTTTGACAGCATGTCAGTGACTTTGCCTTGTCTACAGTGACCGTTGATTTGTTGTTTTTTGTAATATGGAACAAGAATATGAAATTTTTGTGTAGTTTACATCATCAATCTAATACACTCTGAAACTTATTTGGTTATAAATGGTGTGACCTTAATTTCTTTTGAGTAGTATATATTAATGGATTTAAATTATCTTATGTTGGATAACAGAAAAAAAAAAGAAGAAAAAAAGAAAAAAAGAGAACAACAGTCTATGTCCATCCTATTATTATCCAACCGTTTTAAAAAACTTAAATCTACTGACAATACATTCGGACTAGAAAACGTTACAGATGGAACAGACATTCTAAGAGTACTGCTAAAACAAAAGTTGTCCCCTTTGAGAGCTAAACAGAAAATTTGGACGGTTTATGG
>NW_024537066.1:0-5007 GCF_016097555.1 Gigantopelta aegis | reverse complement strand
ATTTTTTTGATTCATTACTAAAAAAACCTGTTTTTAAGTGACATAATTACCCGAACATCTATTTTATTGCATTATTTTCTAATCCAGATCAATACAATATGTATATTGGATGTATTCCTACACTTAAGAATACACTGCATGGGAGCAAAACTAAGTGATTATTTTAGTAAAAAAATTTGATCTGGAGACCTAAAGATATGTTTAACAAGCTTATTGTTATGTATAAGAGAGAACAGAAGGCACGATAGTGACAAAAAATTTAATTATGGCTTTGGTAAAAAAAATTCTTCAAACGTAAAAAAATGTTTCCCCTAAAACTACAAATTTGTCTAAAATATGACTTAGCACCCTATAAATATGCCAAAAGGACAATAAAAATCAAGGTCTTTAAAAAGTTAAGCTATCAGAAGTACACACATGAAACATTAACTATGTTTATAGAAGTTAAAGACATTATCCCAATATTGGCACATGTTATTTTTAATGTAAAAATAAATTGCTATTAAAATCTAAGTTCAGACTGCCTAGATATATTAAACATGATTTAAGAGCAGTTGTATATGGCAAGTCAAACACCATGTAAATAAGAACATTCAAATCTGGTATAGTATGAATTATAGGCCAAAACCAACTTTTCCTCAGTGCTAATTTTTGTTCAAACTCCATTCAGAGCTATGTACAGTAATTATTGTCAAGGTCAAGGTCATTGCGAACTTGCATGGCCGAGTGACGGCTAATTTAATCAAATAGTGTAGTTAATTTAATTAAATCACAAAAATCATAATCTTTTTATTATGCACTGAATATGTGCTATAGGTTGGACTATACAAATTCAAATCCCATAGGCGACCATGTTAACGTTTGTGTTTAAAAACACTATATGCAATATATCAACCAAACTGTGACCCATAAATATCAGTAACTACAACCCCTACCTCAAAGTATTAACTGCAGAAAATGGTACCTTTCATGGCTCATTTTCGGTATAACCAGATGTTTCTGCAACACCCCTAGTTTCGCACAAAATTTTAGTACTTTTTTTTACAGGTACCCCATACATGTTCCAAGCACAAGGCTACTTGACACGGTGGTACTACATCAAATAAAATTGCATACATTTTTAGCCCAGATGAAACTAATTTTTTTTACAACCAACACACTCAACATTTATAACCAATCACAGGACTTGTGGTGTTAACTTCTCTATCACAAGTTCGGTACACCTCGAACTTCGACCCAGCCGGAAATTAATTGGTATAGTGCAACCTATACTGATAACATACATGTTTCAAAAGGTGGTGAATCATGTGTTTTTATGACAACCAGGATCTGGTGTCTTCTGACATAAACTGACAACCTCACTGAAACTGTTGTTTCTACAGTGCAACCTAATTTAATGTACACCTCACAAAACACATGTATTTTGTACAGTTTTGTACAAATGCAATATGTCATATTTGAAAAAATAATTTAAAAAAAATAATACTCATGAAGATATTTATTGTCAGATGTGTGTGTGTGCTCAGCTATATATGTAGAGACAGCATGGCTATTCAGAGAACCTCAACTCCTTAAACTTATTCCATTGAAACACGTGTACTTGACTGACCCCTAGATTATGAAGACCTCAATAGGCACATCAAAGAAATATCAGTATTAAAAAAATACAATGTCTGAGGAAGGGAAAAACCAACATGACTGCATCTGTATGAAGTAATGACTTAATGTCCTGCACATCACTGTTGGAAGAAAATCCTGTATGCTGAGTGTGGGCATCTTCAAGTTACCATGTGCGGGAATTTCAAATCCATCAGCTATGCAGATTTTCAAATTGGACCATCAAAAACCATTGGCAGCCACCAATATTCCTGACTATATTTTATGTATACCCTACTGTAGTTGGAGGTTTTAAAAATTTGTGATATCTGGAATTATCATGCAGCTTTCGCATATTTATTTTGATTCATTACTAAAAAAACCTGTTTTTAAGTGACATAATTACCCGAACATCTATTTTATTGCATTATTTTCTAATCCAGATCAATACAATATGTATATGGATGTATTCCTACAATCTGTAATCCAGCATATCATTTAGCTATTAACATTGGATAATACAGCATTAACAATAAAATAAATCATCAAATTACACCAAGGTAGATAATCAAATCTGGAAAAAAATTGGTTCCAAATCTAGTATACACTTAAAAATTACAACTTCATGGGAGCAAACTAAGTGATTATTTTTAAAAAAAAATTTGATCTGGAGACCTAAAGATATGTTTAACAAGCTTATTGTTATGTATAAGAGAGAACAGAAGGCACGATAGTGACAAAAAATTTAATTATGGCTTTGGTAAAAAAAATTCTTCAAAGTAAAAAAAATTTCCCCTAAAACTACAAATTTGTCTAAAATATGACTTAGCACCCTATAAATATGCCAAAAGGACAATAAAAATCAAGGTCTTTAAAAAGTTAAGCTATCGAAGTACACACATGAAACATTAACTATGTTTATAGAAGTTAAAGACATTATCCCAATATTGGCACATGTTATTTTAATGTAAAAATAAAATTGCTATTAAAATCTAAGTTCAGACTGCCTAGATATATTAACATATTTAAGAGCAGTTGTATATGGCAAGTCAAACACCATGTAAATAAGAACATTCAAATCTGTATAGTATGAATTATAGGCCAAAACCAACTTTTCCTCAGTGCTAATTTTTGTTCAAACTCCATTCAGAGCTATGTACAGTAATTATTGTCAAGGTCAAGGTCATTGCGAACTTGCATGGCCGAGTGACGGCTAATTAATCAAATAGTGTAGTTTAATTTAATTAAATCACAAAAATCATAATCTTTTTTATTATGCACTGAATATGTGCTATAGGTGGACTATACCAATTCAAATCCCATAGGCGACCATGTTAACGTTGTGTTTAAAAACACTATATGCAATATATCAACCAAAACTGTGACCCATAAATATCAGTACTACAAACCCCTACCTCAAAGTATTAACTGCAGAAAATGGTACCTTTCATGGCTCATTTTCGGTATAACCAGATGTTTCTGCAAACACCCCTAGTTTCGCACAAAATTTTAGTACTTTTTTTTACAGGTACCCCATACATGTTCCAAGCACAAGGCTACTTGACACGGTGGTACTACATCAAATAAAATTGCATACATTTTTAGCCCAGATGAAACTAATTTTTTTTACAACCAACACACTCACATTTATAACCAATCACAGGACTTGTGGTGTTAACTTCTCTATCACAAGTTCGGTACACCTCGAACTTCGACCCAGCCGGAAATTAATTGGTATAGTGCAACCTATACTGATAACATACATGTTTCAAAAGGTGGTGAATCATGTGTTTTATGACAACCAGGATCTGGTGTCTTCTGACATAAACTGACAACCTCACTGAAACTGTTGTTTCTACAGTGCAACCTAATTAATGTACACCTCACAAAACACATGTATTTTGTACAGTTTGTACAAATGCAATATGTCATATTTGAAAAAATAATTTAAAAAAAAATAATACTCATGAAGATATTTATTGTCAGATGTGTGTGTGTGCTCAGCTATATATGTAGAGACAGCATGGCTATTCAGAGAACCTCAACTCCTTAAACTTATTCCATTGAAACACGTGTACTTGACTGACCCCTAGATTATGAAGACCTCAATAGGCACATCAAAGAAATATCAGTATTAAAAAAATACAATGTCTGAGGAAGGAAAAAACCAACATGACTGCATCTGTATGAAGTAATGACTTAATGTCCTGCACATCACTGTGGAAGAAAATCCTGTATGCTGAGTGTGGGCATCTTCAAGTTACCATGTGCGGGAATTTCAAATCCATCAGCTATGCAGATTTTTCAAATTGGACCATCAAAACCATTGGCAGCCACCAATATTCCTGACTATATTTTATGTATACCCTACTGTAGTTGGAGGTTTAAAAATTTGTGATATCTGGAATTATCATGCAGCTTTCGCATATTTATTTTTGATTCATTACTAAAAAAAACCTGTTTTTAAGTGACATAATTACCCCGAACATCTATTTTATTGCATTATTTTCTAATCCAGATCAATACAATATGTATATTGGATGTATTCCTACAATCTGTAATCCAGCATATCATTTAGCTATTAACATTGGATAATACAGCATTAACAATAAAATAAAATCATCAAATTACACCAAGGTAGATAATCAAATCTGGAAAAATTGGTTCCAAATCTAGTATACACTTAAAATACACTTCATGGGAGCAAACTAAGTGATTATTTTAAAAAAAATTTGATCTGGAGACCTAAAGATATGTTTAACAAGCTTATTGTTATGTATAAGAGAGAACAGAAGGCACGATAGTGACAAAAAATTTAATTATGGCTTTGGTAAAAAAATTCTTCAAAGTAAAAAAATGTTTCCCCTAAAACTACAAATTTGTCTAAAATATGACTTAGCACCCTATAAATATGCCAAAAGGACAATAAAAATCAAGGTCTTTAAAAAGTTAAGCTATCAGAAGTACACACATGAAACATTAACTATGTTTATAGAAGTTAAAGACATTATCCCAATATTGGCACATGTTATTTTTTTATGTAAAAATAAATTGCTATTAAAATCTAAGTTCAGACTGCCTAGATATATTAAACATATTTAAGAGCAGTTGTATATGGCAAGTCAAACACCATGTAAATAAGAACATTCAAATCTGTATAGTATGAATTATAGGCCAAAACCAACTTTTCCTCAGTGCTAATTTTTGTTCAAAACTCCATTCAGAGCTATGTACAGTAATTATTGTCAAGGTCAAGGTCATGCGAACTTGCATGGCCGGAGTGACGGCTAATTAATCAAATAGTGTACGTTTAGATTTAATTAATCTCACAAAAATCATAATCTTTTTGTATTATACACTTGAATATGTGCTATAGGTTGGACTATACCAATTCAAATCCCAATAGGCGAC
>NW_024537065.1:0-7415 GCF_016097555.1 Gigantopelta aegis | reverse complement strand
AGAATGAATAATCCCCGATCTTGGCCATTTGGGTAAATACAATAAAGCAAAAGTTAACCGAAACAGTGGCCAGAAAATCAACATGTAATTTGCCAGTGTTGGCCAAGACCAAGGGTGTAATGGGAACGAGATGGAAGCATGTTCAACCTATAAACATGCTCACAAGAATTTAGCTAAACTGTTCACTTTCTTTATCAATGAGGGCCACACACAAACTCCTCTAGTACTAGTTTCATATATTCATATCCATAGGCAGATATGAATCATCAAGAACCGAACTCTAAGTTTTGGGGTCTGACAACTACACGATTGCCACACATGCAACAATTAGACTCTATTGTCAGCTCATTTGACAGGTGGGAGTATGTTTGAGGTCTTCTGAAATTTCGGCTGGTCATCCATATCTTGGTATAATGTAGAACTTTAGTCATAATAGGATCATTCCGAGGACAGTCTGGGCTCCGTACACATAAAAGGTAAGGTACCAATTTGAGCAAGACTAAACATTCTGATGCTCCTTCACTTAAGGAAGTCATCTTCAGTAACTGATAATGAAGGTGAGATAGACCATCAAGCATTTCATGAGTATTAGTAGATCTGAAAATAAGTTGGATGATAGTTGACAAAAGTTACAGCCATCTCTGTAGTCGAGCAGCTGTGACAGAAGATCTACCTTTATGAGATCCAAATATGGTAGTCAGTGTTTGTGGTCAGTAATTAAGGTAAATTCTCTACCATACAAATATTGGTTAAATTTCTGTGGTATGGTCATTTTAGGTGAACGTAGACTTGATTCATGAATTCTCTCATGAGATCAGGTGTAATATTGTATTGAGGGAATATATGAAGAATGTAAGAATGAAGAATAGATGGATGGATTCATGGATGTACTAACAACTGGCTTGATTACTGCTGCTGATATTGATCTTGCAGTTGTACAGCTGATCCTAAACTGTACATTTTCCTCCTGTATGGAGAAACTTTTTTGTCAATGTAACTGAAGGATTGGTGGGGAATACTTATCAGAAGAGCAAGCTAACAGGTCAAGAGTGCACAAGTTAGTCTAGTGATGTAATATTAGTTACACCTTCACTATCTCTTACAGGGGAGTAGACCTACTTGTTGGATTCCTTGTAAAATTAATGATCTTAAAAAACAAAGGGTTTATGTTTTCTATATTTAGATGTTGTTATACAATTGTCATTGTGTGTTGAAGTTGTCTAAAAAATATCAGCAGTATTACAACAACATGCTGAGTTTCTAATAAAATGTCACTTTTGATTTAGACAGAGAAAAGGTTTATGGATGTCTTATTTGGCAAGGTGAGGAATAATGGACACTTAGGATGACATAAAATGGATACCATGAATGCATGGTAAAAGGACATGGACAAACAAATGGACAGAGGAGAAATGGGCGATGATTACCAAATAGACAGATGATTACAAAAAAGATAGATGACAACCAAATGGATGGCGTATATAAATTGTATATAATCAAATAAAATTCTTTTTTTGACAGATTGGTTGGTCCATGGTATTAATATAGAAAAGGTCTTATTTGCTTAGTGAGAGATGAAAGGTGAGGATAGTTATCTTTAAAATAGTACATTAATATTATATCATCAGCTATCTTTCACATGCATGACGTGGATCTATGACAATTAGTGTATATATACATAACATAATATATTTCCTAAAGTAGTTTTAAAAAGTATAAGCTGCCAGAGACTCTTCAGAGCGGTCCTCTAAGACACTAATGTCACTGGAAAGGGTTCATTGTAAACTGGTTCAATTGTAGCATCAACTATATATAGAAGTTAAAATAGATGGTTGTTTAACTCATTTATAGTGTTTTTCCAACAAAATATAATACTGCTGAATTAGTGAATATCAAACAGCTGGCAATGAGTCATAAAAGAGTTCATAAGCTACATTGATAAGTGTGCTATGTCAGAGCATGTATTTAAGAATCAACACATATCAACTGATCAGAACCGTGATTACATTGGTTCTACTGCTTCTGACTTCTGTACCAGAAAATACCTAAAATATTATGACATATAAAACATTGATGAATAGTTTGCTGGAACCTTCTACTTACAACTTTTTGATACCATCATGGAAGGAGGGGAAGGGTAACCCTAGGAAACATGGTGGTGTCCTCCCTCATAATAGTAAATAAAAAATTGTCTGTTTCTAAACCTTTTCTTTATTTGTCAATTGTGAGGCACAAATTTTGGTGATTTAATTTATATTGCATAATATACTAAGATGAATGTTAACCAAATGTTTATGTTATGATAATTAATTCAGTATTGGACTCTCAAAATTATATTTAGAAATAACAGCAGTGTGACATCTATCCTACATTATAAGTATTTATATGACTAAGGATGGTCAATCAAAAAAATTAATTATTAAAGTGAAAAGATAAACAAAAAATTGATATTACTAACGAAAAATCAGCAAACCATGCCAATTACAAAACGAGAGTGTTGCAACCATGATTTTAATATACTACACCTTAAAACTATAGTATGACAAAATATCCATTTAAAACTGAGTAGTTTTTCATACTAAATATACATAAAATTCATTCAATGTGGCGTTACATACATTACTTTGATATATTAACAATATCACCACTTTCATTGCATGTTCAGTGTATTATGGAACAGTAAGATTGTGTATCTAGGGATTTTGCAAATCCCTGAAACTTTGTGAAATCATTTGTCACTTAGGGACTTCATAAATTCACTAAAAACTCTAGTGATTTCATGAAATCATGAAATGAGGTTCCAGTTATTTCGCGAAAATCACGAATGTGATATATTGGTTAGAAAAATTCATCATGTTTAAGTGTTGTAAGAACTTTATTCATAAATGATTACAATCATAAAATTACAATGTGAAAACACTACGATTATTTTTAATATATGTACACAATTCTTATTACACATTTTCATACACAAATCAAACAATGAGACATCTTTTGATGAAAATTAAACAGTAATTGCGGCTAACTCTTATTTGACAACTGAGACTGTTGTGACACCTGCTGTACAAAGTCCTCTTTGCTTTATAACACTTGACACTGTTGGTGACACTGTTTCTTGCGTTTGGTGCAGTCACACGGATGAACCCTTGTCCACCAGAAACGGTAGACTGAGAGCTTGACGAAGTGTGATGGTACATTCTGTGTTGACATCAGAATCATCAAAAGTCGCTGCGGACAGAGATAAACTGATTCCTGGAATACTTTGTGCTCAGAATCCCAGCTTTCACGCAATTTTGCAAAAGATGTTTTCAGCATCCTGTCAGACCACGGTGCAATGTGAGCTATGATTTGCTATGGTATCTTATTTTCTTCTATGGTGTCCAGTAGATGGGCGATATTCTGGGACTTTTCTCTTCGTGATAAGCTTCTCACATCACCACAATGAAGTACTCATATTTTTGAGGATGTAGTATGGTAGTACTGGTGGAAACATTCAGCTGCTGTTTTCATTGTCAATGGTCTGGTAGTAAACCTCTTAGGAAAGAGATATTTGCACATGAGAATATTTACTTGAACCCAAAGTTCTTCGAATTTGTCTCAAAATTATGCTGCATCATTTTGTTTCAAATGCAGGAATGAGTGGAGAGCATGATGTAGGTGCCTCTTATAGTGAAAGCTAAGCTAAAATACATTGCAACAAATTAAAGGAACTGCTGAACTGCTCTGAACTAGCGATAAAACCTAGAGGATATATCATCAAAGCTATGGTATTATTTCCAGTAATTTCATGAAATCGCTAGGAGTTTTTAGAGAATTTTTGAAGTCCTATGTGAAAAAGTGATTTCACAAACTCCCTGAAAGTGTTCAGGATTTCGCAAAACCCGTATTACACAATCTTAACTGTACCATATAATATATATATATATTATATATAATGGTCAACCAAATGCTAAACAAAGTAACATATATAATGTAATATAAACTTGTAAAGAAGTAAAAACAGAAAATTAAGGAAAATTACTTATATAAATTATTATCAATAACATGTATACATGTATTATATTTATCTGCAATCAAAAAATGTGCCTCAGAATATCATTCTATTAGTCACTTATACAAGTTGTATAGTGCTATGATTAGCTGTAGTGGTTTCTGTCATGATTCTAAACAAACAAAACAATAATGTATGAATTGTATGAAATTATATCAAGTACCAATGCATTAAAGCAAGGGTACGTACATTTATTCATGAACATGATATAATTGTGATAAGCCATTACATATCATACTTGCAAGAGTATTGCGAATCTTATTAGTCTATGATTTCTCTTTTAGAGGTCCCTATAAGACACTGATTATGTTATGCAATTTCACTGGCGTGGTGCATTATCCAACCAACTCTGTAATATCACCATTGGACATCTTAACTTGGTTAGATAAGTTGAAGTATGTAATCTCGATAATGTCAGAATCTACTCCAAGTAGATCACCAATCTCATGCCACTTAGCACTGACAGAAGTAAAGTAACATCAACAATGTATGTTTTTTGGTTTAGTAGCTAGGATGGGCTTACAAATATAAATATTACATATTTTATCTATACTATTATACTATTATATATTCAATACCTTCAAGTAATAGTAAAGTAACTGCAGTGGCAGAAACGTATAGCATAAAATTAAACAATAAAGGAAAAGTATTTATAATACTTAATCACACACACACCCCACAATGTATAAGATCTGTTAAGGTGTAGTTAGTGTGAAAATTACTGTTTTCACACTGTTACCAAGATAGGTGAAACATAATTTAAAAAGTTTATCAAATAAGTGAAACTACAGAATCCACTATTCTTAAATAGAAAGGTTCCTGCTGGTATTTACATTTACCACAGTATACTACACAGCCTTTTAGATATGTGGAAATTGTTTTCAAATAGTTGTGTCAATTTATGAAGAATAAACAAACAATTACAAAGAGCAACTTAGTGTCAATTAATGGGATGATCTCCAGCATCTACATCAAGTTAAAAGGTAAATTTGGATCAATGACAATTTTGTAATGCAATAGATAACTAATAAAAAGATTTCAATAGCATTCCAAATAGTTCAATGACTATTATCCTCAGGATTATGCAATATGCAATAGTATAAGAGAAAGTGTAAGTAAAAACATAAGAGCTCAAATTAAACCCCTTATGGGGAGGCAACATATTAACATTAGTTTTTTTGGAGGTCTTACATAACAAAGAGATTTGACCATATGCTTGAACGTAGTATAAAAGGTAAAAACATTTTTACCAATTGCCTACGAGGGACACATTTTTAAGAATTTGACATGTGGATTATACCTATCCACAGATATGGTCATGGAACAATGATGGTATATAACTCTCCAGCCTTACATTTAGTGTATATGTGGTTTAAATGGGTGATTGACTTCAACAGACAAGAGACGACATCATGCATTGCACAGAATGCTATGTGTGTTCTTACCAATGTAACGTGGGCTTAAAACAAACAATAAGGTGAGACAAATAATATTATGTCCTTATCTTATTTTTTTTTTGTAATGGATAGGAAATTCATAAACAAAAGATATCGTGCAAGTAACAGCAATAACTTTGACTGGACAAAATGGGGTAGAAAAATTTCATCCTGTAAGTAGAAACATGCAAACAAATAGTAACATTTCAAAGTCACAGGACCACAAAGGACACAATTACAAAAGTTTAAAAATTAGAACAACAATGTTAAAAAATATTAGTAGCTCATAATATTATGTAGGTAAATAATAAATACCAATAGTCAAACAGACATTACAAAAAAGATAAGCTTGGTAACACAAATAGACTGAAAAATAATATTTAGCGCAAACAAAACCAGTACTTCAACTGACAAAAGACATTAACCAGTAAATAAAAACATAACGATCATTCTTTAGCACTGTCAGAGACAAAACACAACTCAGTTAGACTAATGAAACCAACGAACACTAAAAAAGAAATTGAAAAAGTCATTGATGGAACAACAGAAAATTAAACACTGGTATACTGAAAAAGAAATGGGACAATTTCTAATGAGATAATTGGACTTTGACATCGCTAACATTCAGGATTACATGGACAAATGAAGCACAGAAAGCCTTACAATAACTAGGTAAGGAGGATTACACTTGAACCATAACTATCATCAACACAAAAAATATAGTAAGTTACTAAATGTCTTGAATGAAGGTACTCTCATTGTAACTATCTACAACAACGCTGACATATTAATAGAATGTGATGACCGTTTAGATGGTTCATTGGTAGTACATTAAATGGTATATTATATAGGCTCGAATGGTATCAATAATATAAAGACCATGAAATAAATATAGTCAGTAGTTTAACCTTTCTATTTGTTGGCATACAATAGTTGTATGTGAAAATTGAAATTCACCAACTACTACACAGATCGGCTCAAGTTGCATTAAAATAAAGTCAATTTAAAATACTATACTAGATATCATTTTACTTTTATATTTATAATTGTTATTCCATCGATTTTTTAAAGTTGCTATAAATATATATATACCCCATTCCTGCCAAAAGCATTCTATAAAAAACATTCCTCTCTTTTGCTGTTTGGTTTACTGGGGCAACAGCTTCATAAGTCGAACCTCTCAAAAACAAAACTTACCAAACACAAACTTACCAAATTGATTTATGTGCTCTTATTGATATTGGTAAGGATGAGGATATCTACCTGAAATGAAAATAAGTAAAGTTACTAACTGACTGTTGTTAAATTATATAGTTTAGTCCTTTGTATTGTAACATACCTATAATATATAAAATTAAAGTAAAGTAGGTCACAATATAATCTTAAGTAAATCTATTTATTTTTACATATCAAAATCAAATCATAACTTTAGGATATTAATAGTTATTCTGTTATTAACACTAGTAGAATCATTTGTATGTACAAAAATTCATAATTCATATTACAAAACTAACCTATTAACATTTAAACATACAATTACATATTAAAATTATTATAGTCACTAAACTCATACATGATACTGAGTACAATGTTTATGGTAAAGCATATATTTCAGACTACATCTTACATAATAGCAATATTAGTGTTCTCATTACATTCCATAGGATGAAATAGAATAGCCATGCAGTACTGGGCTAGTGTGGACTCCTTATGGCATACATAGTAAAAGCAAGTAAGTGATCTGATATGAATGCGACTGATAAACTGTCCTGTCATTTGTGTCAAGAATTGAGAAATACAATGTATAAAGTGAATACAATACCTTTTACACTCAGTGTCATCCTGCTGAAGTTTAGGACATGATAGAAATAAAGAAGTTTATATTAATGATTGGTATAACTGACCTGTACATTAAAGTTCTCGTAAAA
>NW_024537064.1:0-5435 GCF_016097555.1 Gigantopelta aegis | reverse complement strand
GGCGTAGCTGTCGGACATCAATTCCTGTCATTAGCAGTATGACTTTGACATCTGTACTTGCATGGAATGAAGCATTTTAATGGTAAGTTACCTCCCTTCCTTGATTTTTGATAGTTTGGTTTATAATTGTTTTGGTGAACAATTGAATTATAATTGAGAGGATGTCCATCAGTGGATTTGGTAACAGCTGAAGACAGAGCTACAAGACATACATTTCTATCATTACGAAGGTGACTGACGTCAAATAAACTTGCATGAATGAAAGAAAAGAAAGAAAGAAAGAAATGTTTTATTTAACGACACACTCAACCCACTTATTTATTTACGGTTATATGGCGTCTGACTTATGGTTAAGGACCACACAGATTTTGAGAGGAAACCCGCTGTCGCCACTACATGGGCTACACTTGCGTGAGATGAAATGTGTAAGTACTCGTTTTTTTAATATTCTTGATAGTCCGTTTTATAACTGAGTGTTTTACTGCAAAGTTATATTGTTATTGTCGAGGAATGTTTTGTACGTAGCTGTCACATAAATGTATTTCATTAGCAGTTTGACTTACGACATCTGTACTTACATGCAATGAGGCATTTTTAATGGTCAGTGACCTTCCTTCTTGATTTTTGATAGTTGGCCTTTTAATATATTTGGTGAGGAAATCGGTTATCATTCAAAGATATATATATATATATCAATGGATTTGTAACAGCTGAAGGCACAGCTGAAAGACGTACACCTCCATTATTAGCACGACGACTGATGTCAAATGAGGATGCATGAAATGAAATATCTTAAGTAATCCTTCTTCAGTATTCTTGATAGTTCGTTTTATAATTGTGTGTTTTGCTTGAAAGTTTTCATTGTTACTGTTGGCTAATGTTTTCTACCTCTTTTTTTTTTCTTTAGTGGACTCGTGTGGAATCAAGAGATGGAAGACACTTATCGTCGGGCTGGTGACAGCCGAAGGCATGCTTACGAGAGTTGGAAGATTCCATCAACATCCTTGCGACGGGTGGAGTTACGTCATATGAAATGTTGATGTACAATTATTGAATAAAGTTTGTCACTTTGACAGCAATTTTGTCCTCGTGCATTCAGTTCGAATTGTCCCGCCGGAAAAAAATAAATATAGTTGTCCGTCCGTCCGTCCGTCCGTCCGTACCGTAATTGCGAGAGATAGGAGATAGTTACGCCGTGCGGGTGACAGCTAAACAGGTAGCTGTCAAACATAGCTTTCTTACGTTAATAAGTAGACTTATGACATGTGTATGTATCTTTTCCTCAGCAATTTACTCTCTCTCTCTCTCTCTTTGTTCTTCAGTTGATTCCACAATGACGAGATGGAAGATACATTACATCAATGGGCTGGTGACAGCTGACGGCGTAGCTGTCGGACATCAATTCCTGTCATTAGCAGTATGACTTTTGACATCTGTACTTGCATGGAATGAAGCATTTTAATGGTAAGTTACCTCCCTTCCTTGATTTTTGATAGTTTTTGGTTTATAATTGTTTTGGTGAACAATTGAATTATAATTGAGAGATGTCCATCAGTGGTTGGTAACAGCTGAAGACAGAGCTACAAGACATACATTTCTATCATTACGAAGGTGACTGACGTCAAATAAACTTGCATGAAAATGAAAGAAAGAAAGAAGAAAGAAATGTTTTATTTAACGACACACTCAACCCACTTATTTATTTACGGTTATATGGCGTCTGACTTATGGTTAAGGACCACACAGATTTTGAGAGGAAACCCGCTGCACGCCACTACATGGGCTACACTTGCGTGAGATGAAATGTGTAAGTACTCGTTTTTTTTTTAATATTCTTGATAGTCCGTTTTTATAACTGAGTGTGTTTTACTGCAAAGTTATATTGTTATTGTCGAGGAATGTTTTGTACGTAGCTGTCACATAAATGTATTTCATTAGCAGTTTGACTTACTTACGACATCTGTACTTACATGCAATGAGGCATTTTAATGGTCAGTGACCTTCCTTCTTGATTTTTTGATAGTTGGCCTTTTAATATATTTGGTGAGGAAATCGGTTATCATTCAAAGATATATATATATATCAATGGATTTGTAACAGCTGAAGGCACAGCTGAAAGACGTACACCTCCATTATTAGCACGACGACTGATGTCAAATGAGGATGCATGAAATGAAATATCTTAAGTAATCCTTCTTCAGTATTCTTGATAGTTCGTTTTATAATTGTGTGTTTTGCTTGAAAGTTTCATTGTTACTGTTGGCTAATGTTTTCTACCTCTTTTTTTTTCTTTAGTGGACGTGTGGAATCAAGAGATGGAAGACACTTATCGTCGGGCTGGTGACAGCCGAAGGCATGCTTACGAGAGTTGGAAGATTCCATCAACATCCTTGCGACGGGTGGAGTTACGTCATATGAAATGTTGATGTACAATTATTGAATAAAGTTTGTCACTTTGACAGCAATTTTGTCCTCGTGCATTCAGTTCGAATTGTCCCGCCGGAAAAAAAGATAAATAGTTGTCCGTCCGTCCGTCCCGTCGTCCGTCCCGTAACGTCCGTACCGTAATTGCGAGAGATAGGAGATAGTTACCGCCGTGCGGGTGACAGCTAAACAGGTAGCTGTCAAACATAGCTTTCTTACGTTAATAATTAGACTTATGACATGTGTATGTATCTTTTCCTCAGCAATTTACTCTCTCTCTCTCTCTCTTTGTTCTTCAGTTGATTCCACAATGACGAGATGGAAGATACATTACATCAATGGGCTGGTGACAGCTGACGGCGTAGCTGTCGGACATCAATTCCTGTCATTAGCAGTATGACTTTTGACATCTGTACTTGCATGGAATGAAGCATTTTAATGGTAAGTTACCTCCCTTTCCTTGATTTTTGATAGTTTGGTTTATAATTGTTTTGGTGAACAATTGAATTATAATTGAGAGATGTCCATCAGTGGATTGGTAACAGCTGAAGACAGAGCTACAAGACATACATTTCTATCATTACGAAGGTGACTGACGTCAAATAAACTTGCATGAAATGAAAGAAAGAAAGAAAGAAATGTTTTATTTAACGACACACTCAACCCACTTATTTATTTACGGTTATATGGCGTCTGACTTATGGTTAAGGACCACACAGATTTTGAGAGGAAACCCGCTGTCGCCACTACATGGGCTACACTTGCGTGAGATGAAATGTGTAAGTACTCGTTTTTTTAATATTCTTGATAGTCCGTTTTATAACTGAGTGTTTTACTGCAAAGTTATATTGTTATTGTCGAGGAATGTTTTGTACGTAGCTGTCACATAAATGTATTTCATTAGCAGTTTGACTTACGACATCTGTACTTACATGCAATGAGGCATTTTAATGGTCAGTGACCTTCCTTCTTGATTTTTGATAGTTGGCCTTTTAATATATTTGGTGAGGAAATCGGTTATCATTCAAAGATATATATATATATCAATGGATTTGTAACAGCTGAAGGCACAGCTGAAAGACGTACACCTCCATTATTAGCACGACGACTGATGTCAAATGAGGATGCATGAAATGAAATATCTTAAGTAATCCTTCTTCAGTATTCTTGATAGTTCGTTTTATAATTGTGTGTTTTGCTTGAAAGTTTCATTGTTACTGTTGGCTAATGTTTTCTACCTCTTTTTTTTTCTTTAGTGGACGTGTGGAATCAAGAGATGGAAGACACTTATCGTCGGGCTGGTGACAGCCGAAGGCATGCTTACGAGAGTTGGAAGATTTCCATCAACATCCTTGCGACGGGTGGAGTTACGTCATATGAAATGTTGATGTACAATTATTGAATAAAGTTTTGTCACTTTGACAGCAATTTTGTCCTCGTGCATTCAGTTCGAATTGTCCCGCCGGAAAAAAAAAAAAGATAAATAGTTGTCCGTCCCGTCCGTCCGTCCGTCCGTCCGTCCGTACCGTAATTGCGAGAGATAGGAGATAGTTACCGCCGTGTGGCTGGGTGACAGCTAAACAGGTAGCTGTCAAACATAGCTTTCTTACGTTAATAAGTAGACTTATGACATGTGTATGTATCTTTTCCTCAGCAATTTACTCTCTCTCTCTCTCTCTTTGTTCTTCAGTTGATTCCACAATGACGAGATGGAAGATACATTACATCACCGGGCTGGTGACAGCTGACGGCGTAGCTGTCGGACATCAATTCCTGTCATTAGCAGTATGACTTTTGACATCTGTACTTGCATGGAATGAAGCATTTTAATGGTAAGTTACCTCCCTTCCTTGATTTTTGATAGTTTGGTTTATAATTGTTTTGGTGAACAATTGAATTATAATTGAGAGATGTCCATCAGTGGATTGGTAACAGCTGAAGACAGAGCTACAAGACATACATTTCTATCATTACGAAGGTGACTGACGTCAAATAAACTTGCATGAAATGAAAGAAAGAAAGAAAGAAATGTTTTTATTTAACGACACACTCAACCCACTTATTTATTTACGGTTATATGGCGTCTGACTTATGGTTAAGGACCACACAGATTTTGAGAGGAAACCCGCTGTCGCCACTACATGGGCTACACTTGCGTGAGATGAAATGTGTAAGTACTCGTTTTTTTTTAATATTCTTGATAGTCCGTTTTATAACTGAGTGTTTTACTGCAAAGTTATATTGTTATTGTCGAGGAATGTTTTGTACGTAGCTGTCACATAAATGTATTTCATTAGCAGTTTGACTTACGACATCTGTACTTACATGCAATGAGGCATTTTAATGGTCAGTGACCTTCCTTCTTGATTTTTGATAGTTGGCCTTTTAATATATTTGGTGAGGAAATCGGTTATCATTCAAAGATATATATATATATCAATGGATTTGTAACAGCTGAAGGCACAGCTGAAAGACGTACACCTCCATTATTAGCACGACGACTGATGTCAAATGAGGATGCATGAAATGAAATATCTTAAGTAATCCTTCTTCAGTATTCTTGATAGTTCGTTTTATAATTGTGTGTTTTGCTTGAAAGTTTCATTGTTACTGTTGGCTAATGTTTTCTACCTCTTTTTTTTTCTCTTTAGTGGACGTGTGGAATCAAGAGATGGAAGACACTTATCGTCGGGCTGGTGACAGCCGAAGGCATGCTTACGAGAGTTGGAAGATTCCATCAACATCCTTGCGACGGGTGGAGTTACGTCATATGAAATGTTGATGTACAATTATTGAATAAAGTTTGTCACTTTGACAGCAATTTTGTCCTCGTGCATTCAGTTCGAATTGTCCCGCCGGAAAAAAAGAAAAGATAAATAGTTGTCCGTGTCCTTCCGTCCCCGTCCGGTCCGTACCGTAATTGCGAGAGATAGGAGATAGTTACCGCGTGTGGGTGACAGCTAAACAGGTAGCTGTCAAACATAGCTTTCTTACGTTAATAAGTAGACTTA
>NW_024537063.1:0-6539 GCF_016097555.1 Gigantopelta aegis | reverse complement strand
GTCTATGGGATTTGATTTGGTAGTATACACCCTATAGCACATATTCATAATCTCTGTACATGGCTCAGAATGGAGTTTGAATCAAAGTTATCACTGAAGAAAAGTTGGTTTTGGCCTATAATTCGTACTGTAAAGATTTCAATAATTTCTTTTTACATGGTATTTGACTTGCCATATACAACTGCTCTTAAATATGGTATTATATATAGGCAACCTGAACTAAGATTTTAATAGCAATTTATTTTTATATTAAAAATAGCATGTGCCAATAGTGGGTTAATGTCTTTAGTTTCCATTAGATCTCCAGATCATTTTTTTTCTTAATAATCACTTAGTTAGCTCTCATGAAAAGCATTTTGAGTTTATACTAGATTCAGAACCAATTTTTTCAGATTTGATTATCTGCCTTGGATTAAGTTGATAATTTATTTTATTGTTAAAGCTGTATTACCTAATGTTACTAGCTAAATAAAATGCTGGATTACAGATTGTAGGAATACATCTAATGTACATATTGTATTCATCCGGATTAGAAAATAATGCAAGAAAATAGATGTTCGGGTAATTTTGTCATTTAAAAATAGTTTTTTTCAGTAATTAATCAAAAATAAATGTGTTAAAGCTGCATGATTATTCCAGATATCACAACTATTAAAACCTCCAACTACAGTAGGCTATAAATAAAATATAGTCAGGAATATTGGTGGCTGCCAATAGTTTTGATGGTTCATTATGAAAATCAGCATGGCCGATGGATTTGAAATTCCCACACCTGGTAACTTGAAGACACCCACACCCAGCATACAGGATTTCCTCCCAACACTAATGTTCAGGACATTAAGTCATTACTTCATACAGGTACAGTCATGTTTGTGTTTCCTTCCTCAGACAGTGTATTTTTTTAATACTGATATTTCTTTGATGTGCCTGTTAAGGTCTTCATAATCTAGGGGTCAATCAAGTGCATGTGTTTTAATGGAATTCTTTAAAGGGGTAGAGGTACTCTGACTATCTTTGTTGTCTCTACATATATACCTGAGTACACACACACAACTGAAAGTAAATATCTTCAGGAGTTTTATTTTAAAACATTTTGTTGTTTAATATGACATATTGCATTTGTACAAAACTATGTGCAATATATATGCTTTTTGAGGTGTACATTATATTAGGTTGCACTGTAGAAACAACAGTTTCAGTGAGGTTGTCAGTTTATGTCAGAATACACCAGATCCTGGTTGTCATAAAGACACATAGCTGGACACTTTTTGAAAAATGTATGTTATCAGTATAGGTAGTACTAAACCAAATAACTTCCGGCTGGGTCAAAGTTCGAGGTGCACCGAACTTTTGATAGAGAAGTGAACACCACAAGTCCTGTGATTGGTTATAAATGTGAGTGTGTTGGTTGTAAAAAATAATAGTTTCATCTGGGTAAAAAAAAATTGCAATTTTATTTCATCTAGTACCAATGTGTCAAGTAGCCTTGTGCTTGAAACATGTATGGGGTACCTGTAAAAAAAAGTACTCGAATTTTGTGCGAAACTAGGGTAGTCATAGACGCTACCCGTTATCTCAGAAACGAGCAGCTTGACCCCCATTTTTTTCTGATTCACTTTAAGTGTAAGGGGTGGTAGTATTTATATCCGTGGCGTTTATGTCGGTTGATACGTTGCAGGTAGGAGTTTTAGCCACATATGTTACTATTGTCGTCTATGGGATTTGATTTGGTAGTATACACCCTATAGCACATATTCAGTGCATAATAAAAAATATTATGATTTTGTCATTTTATTTAATTAAACTATACTGGTTGATTAATTAGCCATCACTCGATCATGCAAGTTCACAATGACCTTGACCTTGACAATAATCTCTGTACATGGCTCTGAATGGAGTTTGAATCAAAGTTAGCACTGAAGAAAAGTTGGTTTTGGCCTATAATTCATACTGTAAAGATTTCAATAATTTCTTTTTACATGGTATTTGACTTGCCATATACAACTGCTCTTAAATATGGTATTATATATAGGCAACCTGAACTAAGATTTTAATAGCAATTTATTTTTATATTAAAAATAGCATGTGCCAATAGTGGGTTAATGTCTTTAGTTTCCATTAACATTGTTAATTTTTATGTATGAAATTCTGAAAACTCAAATTTGTAAAGAAGTTGATTTTTATTGTCATTTTGACATATTTATAGGGTGCTAAGTTATATTTTAGACAAATTTGTAGTTTTATGCAAAATTTAAAGTAAATTTGAAGAAAAACTTTACCAAAAACATAATTAAATTTGTTGTCACTATTGTGCCTTCTGTTCTTATTTGTACATAACAATAAGGTTGTTAAACATATACTTAGATCTCCAGATCATTTTTTTTTCTTAATAATCACTTAGTTAGCTCTCATGAAAAGCATTTTGAGTTTATACTAGATTCAGAACCAATTTTTTCAGATTTGATTATCTGCCTTGGATTAAGTTGATAATTTATTTTATTGTTAAAGCTGTATTACCTAATGTTACTAGCTAAATAAAATGCTGGATTACAGATTGTAGGAATACATCTAATGTACATATTGTATTCATCCGGATTAGAAAATAATGCAAGAAAATAGATGTTCGGGTAATTTTGTCATTTAAAAATAGTTTTTTTCAGTAATTAATCAAAAATAAATGTGTTAAAGCTGCATGATTATTCCAGATATCACAACTATTAAAACCTCCAACTACAGTAGGCTATAAATAAAATATAGTCAGGAATATTGGTGGCTGCCAATAGTTTTGATGGTTCATTATGAAAATCAGCATGGCCGATGGATTTGAAATTCCCACACCTGGTAACTTGAAGACACCCACACCCAGCATACAGGATTTCCTCCCAACACTAATGTTCAGGACATTAAGTCATTACTTCATACAGGTACAGTCATGTTTGTGTTTCCTTCCTCAGACAGTGTATTTTTTTAATACTGATATTTCTTTGATGTGCCTGTTAAGGTCTTCAAAATCTAGGGGTCAATCAAGTGCATGTGTTTTAATGGAATTCTTTAAAGGGGTAGAGGTACTCTGACTATCTTTGTTGTCTCTACATATATACCTGAGTACACACACCCAACTGAAAGTAAATATCTTCAGGAGTTTTATTTTAAAACATTTTGTTGTTTAATATGACATATTGCATTTGTACAAAACTATATGCAATATATATGCTTTTTGAGGTGTACATTATATTAGGTTGCACTGTAGAAACAACAGTTTCAGTGAGGTTGTCAGTTTATGTCAGAATACACCAGATCCTGGTTGTCATAAAGACACATAGCTGGACACTTTTTGAAAAATGTATGTTATCAGTATAGGTAGTACTAAACCAAATAACTTCCGGCTGGGTCAAAGTTCGAGGTGCACCGAACTTTTGATAGAGAAGTGAACACCACAAGTCCTGTGATTGGTTATAAATGTGAGTGTGTTGGTTGTAAAAAATAATAGTTTCATCTGGGTAAAAAAAATTGCAATTTTATTTCATCTAGTACCAATGTGTCAAGTAGCCTTGTGCTTGAAACATGTATGGGGTACCTGTAAAAAAAAGTACTCGAATTTTGTGCGAAACTAGGGTAGTCATAGACGCTACCCGTTATCTCAGAAACGAGCAGCTTGACCCCCATTTTTTTCTGATTCACTTTAAGTGTAAGGGGTGGTAGTATTTATATCCGTGGCGTTTATGTCGGTTGATACGTTGCAGGTAGGAGTTTTAGCCACATATGTTACTATTGTCGTCTATGGGATTTGATTTGGTAGTATACACCCTATAGCACATATTCAGTGCATAATAAAAAATATTATGATTTTGTCATTTTATTTAATTAAACTATACTGGTTGATTAATTAGCCATCACTCGATCATGCAAGTTCACAATGACCTTGACCTTGACAATAATCTCTGTACATGGCTCTGAATGGAGTTTGAATCAAAGTTAGCACTGAAGAAAAGTTGGTTTTGGCCTATAATTCATACTGTAAAGATTTCAATAATTTCTTTTTACATGGTATTTGACTTGCCATATACAACTGCTCTTAAATATGGTATTATATATAGGCAACCTGAACTAAGATTTTAATAGCAATTTATTTTTATATTAAAAATAGCATGTGCCAATAGTGGGTTAATGTCTTTAGTTTCCATTAACATTGTTAATTTTTATGTATGAAATTCTGAAAACTCAAATTTGTAAAGAAGTTGATTTTTATTGTCATTTTGACATATTTATAGGGTGCTAAGTTATATTTTAGACAAATTTGTAGTTTTATGCAAAATTTAAAGTAAATTTGAAGAAAAACTTTACCAAAAACATAATTAAATTTGTTGTCACTATTGTGCCTTCTGTTCTTATTTGTACATAACAATAAGGTTGTTAAACATATACTTAGATCTCCAGATCATTTTTTTTTCTTAATAATCACTTAGTTAGCTCTCATGAAAAGCATTTTGAGTTTATACTAGATTCAGAACCAATTTTTTCAGATTTGATTATCTGCCTTGGATTAAGTTGATAATTTATTTTATTGTTAAAGCTGTATTACCTAATGTTACTAGCTAAATAAAATGCTGGATTACAGATTGTAGGAATACATCTAATGTACATATTGTATTCATCCGGATTAGAAAATAATGCAAGAAAATAGATGTTCGGGTAATTTTGTCATTTAAAAATAGTTTTTTTCAGTAATTAATCAAAATAAATGTGTTAAAGCTGCATGATTATTCCAGATATCACAACTATTAAAACCTCCAACTACAGTAGGCTATAAATAAAATATAGTCAGGAATATTGGTGGCTGCCAATAGTTTTGATGGTTCATTATGAAAATCAGCATGGCCGATGGATTTGAAATTCCCACACCTGGTAACTTGAAGACACCCACACCCAGCATACAGGATTTCCTCCCAACACTAATGTTCAGGACATTAAGTCATTACTTCATACAGGTACAGTCATGTTTGTGTTTCCTTCTCAGACAGTGTATTTTTTAATACTGATATTTCTTTGATGTGCCTGTTAAGGTCTTCAAAATCTAGGGGTCAATCAAGTGCATGTGTTTTAATGGAATTCTTTAAAGGGGTAGAGGTACTCTGACTATCTTTGTTGTCTCTACATATATACCTGAGTACACACACCCAACTGAAAGTAAATATCTTCAGGAGTTTTATTTTAAAACATTTTGTTGTTTAATATGACATATTGCATTTGTACAAAACTATGTGCAATATATATGCTTTTTGAGGTGTACATTATATTAGGTTGCACTGTAGAAACAACAGTTTCAGTGAGGTTGTCAGTTTATGTCAGAATACACCAGATCCTGGTTGTCATAAAGACACATAGCTGGACACTTTTTGAAAAATGTATGTTATCAGTATAGGTAGTACTAAACCAAATAACTTCCGGCTGGGTCAAAGTTCGAGGTGCACCGAACTTTTGATAGAGAAGTGAACACCACAAGTCCTGTGATTGGTTATAAATGTGAGTGTGTTGGTTGTAAAAAATAATAGTTTCATCTGGGTAAAAAAAATTGCAATTTTATTTCATCTAGTACCAATGTGTCAAGTAGCCTTGTGCTTGAAACATGTATGGGGTACCTGTAAAAAAAAGTACTCGAATTTTGTGCGAAACTAGGGTAGTCATAGACGCTACCCGTTATCTCAGAAACGAGCAGCTTGACCCCCATTTTTTTCTGATTCACTTTAAGTGTAAGGGGTGGTAGTATTTATATCCGTGGCGTTTATGTCGGTTGATACGTTGCAGGTAGGAGTTTTAGCCACATATGTTACTATTGTCGTCTATGGGATTTGATTTGGTAGTATACACCCTATAGCACATATTCAGTGCATAATAAAAAATATTATGATTTTGTCATTTTATTTAATTAAACTATACTGGTTGATTAATTAGCCATCACTCGATCATGCAAGTTCACAATGACCTTGACCTTGACAATAATCTCTGTACATGGCTCTGAATGGAGTTTGAATCAAAGTTAGCACTGAAGAAAAGTTGGTTTTGGCCTATAATTCATACTGTAAAGATTTCAATAATTTCTT
Source organism: Gigantopelta aegis (assembly GCF_016097555.1). NCBI lineage: Eukaryota > Metazoa > Mollusca > Gastropoda > Neomphalida > Peltospiridae > Gigantopelta > Gigantopelta aegis. The sequence goes on along the minus strand of NW_024537063.1, from coordinate 438 downwards.
TTTACATGGTATTTGACTTGCCATATACAACTGCTCTTAAATATGGTATTATATATAGGCAACCTGAACTAAGATTTTAATAGCAATTTATTTTTATATTAAAAATAGCATGTGCCAATAGTGGGTTAATGTCTTTAGTTTCCATTAACATTGTTAATGTTTTATGTATGAAATTCTGAAAACTCAAATTTGTAAAGAAGTTGATTTTTATTGTCATTTTGACATATTTATAGGGTGCTAAGTTATATTTTAGACAAATTTGTAGTTTTATGCAAAATTTAAAGTAAATTTGAAGAAAAACTTTACCAAAAACATAATTAAATTTGTTGTCACTATTGTGCCTTCTGTTCTTATTTGTACATAACAATAAGGTTGTTAAACATATACTTAGATCTCCAGATCATTTTTTTTTCTTAATAATCACTTAGTTAGCTCTCA
>NW_024537062.1:0-7307 GCF_016097555.1 Gigantopelta aegis | reverse complement strand
CTATTAAGTAAATGGCAGGGACATAAAAATATAGTCATGTTTTAATACAAGTATTTATACTCTTAGTCCAGGATTGATTTCAATATCACCAGCTAAAAATAAGGATTAATGAAATAAACAATATAATGATATGTGGCAAGGTAGCCATCATCCACATCTAGTGATCGGTATACCCATAATATCCTTCATAAGTTCTGGTTCTTTGTGAACTATTATACATAGGCCTTATACTAGTTCTCATTGACTGATATCTATCATCTTTGCAAATATGGAATAAAAATATTGAGGAAATCTCCAGGAATATTCCCTCACGTAATTATAACCTCCTCCTTTTGATGAGTATATATTCATATTAATATTAATAAGTTAGTAGACAGTAGTCCAAGATTTGCTGAGATTCATTGCCAGTCTTTTATTGCCAGAGACTTATTGAATTGATAACACAAGTATGCAGTGTTCATGTATTAGATCAAATTTGTAATAAGTGTGTATAAGCATGTAAGTATAAGTGTGATAAGTGTCATGTAGCCAGTGACTAAATATTGCTTTGTTTCCGATCTAGACGTTACACACCAGCCTCGTCAACACAACATGTGTCCTCCTAGTAAACTTATCAAGACATCAGTGACAAATCCGCAAATCATCTGCTCTACCATCTTACATTTTAACTCCAGTATCTACAATGGCACAAACCCACTATTACTAGAAGGTGAACCAATTGGACCATCCTCACAAGTTACTAAGAAACCTGTCTCATCAGAGGACTCTGATACTATCACTCCTTATACTTCTCGTCCAAGTTTCTGTTAGAGTCACTAAGATAGACACTAGCCGTAGTGGACCACAGCATTACTTCAACTTATCCCTGATGGAGATGGGGTATGACTACTTCATCAACAACAACTTTACTGTTCTACAACTCCTAAACCACAGTATTAGCAATATTTAAATAAAAATCATTGACTCTTTAAAAATGTCTCCTTTTTCTTTTTAGATGGTATTACCAAGTTCCACTGCTACAGCCTATACTAATCTCTTCTCGTCAGCTAACTCCTCCTTTCCCACGGCTTTCCAGCTGCACTTCATATGGCACTACTCATGCATCACAACAACTTCGAGCTCTAACAGCTGCTGTTACTGCTAGACAGAACAATGCTGCAGCCTCAGGAACCGGATCATCTGCACCAACTCCTCCTAGTTCTGGATATCAGTGTTTTAGCCACACTCTCCCTCCTTCCCTCTCATCAACATCATCATCACTACAAAACATACCTCTCCTACTACAGGAAGTGGTGTACCAAACGTGAGAGATACTTCATCTACTAGTTCCTCTAAGAGATCTAAACTGTCTACTAGATCAGCTGGTAATGAGTAAAGAACCTGATGACCAGATATAGACTACACTATAAACAGCTTTGTAGTCATTTTAGTTTACATACTCTTTTGAATATTGTTACTGTATTCAATTATTATCAATTTGTTATTGAATTTTGAGTTAGTAAAATACAAAAAAATACTAACACTAAGTGATAGTACATCTGGTCATTATATGGGAATTGACAGTATTGTGTGGTGTATTATTATATGTACAAGATATTAATGTTAACTATACAGTTATTGACCTAGTTGTTCATTATTTTCATTACCAATATCTTTGAGGACCTTGTCTTTTTGGTTTTGAAGAAACTTAGAAATCTTTAATAGAAATTGGACTGGATTACTGTCAGCATCTATTTGTCTTGAAGCTCTTCAAAACTATTGCATCAGCTTTATCATATGATGTACCACTCATACTTTTTAATGTCTTTCCTGATACTTGGAGTTACCAGTCCATCAGAATGAGTTCCATTAGCAACACGAAGGGATTAGCTTCAATGGCATCACAAAGTTTTGCAAATTGTTTTCGAAATACTTCAGATGGATCATTATTAACTAGAGATGAAATTTATAATTGTATTGTGGTATACATTTTATACCTACCAATGGATTGAAAATCAACCCAGCTGACGTTACTGAGCCTCTATCTAAATAAGGATTAAACTTAATTTAAACAATAAATGAAAGTTTCTTACCAGTATAGCCAGTGAGAGATCTGACAATACATATCTTCATAATATCTGTTTCCACTCCTTCAATGGTACACTATAGTCTATTGCCACTAACAGTACTTGAACTGTCATGTACAGATATTGTTATAAGTGTAGAGGGAAAAAAATGGAGGAGATTGAGTACCAAACCTGTCTACATCACGTTTTGATACCTGTAAATATAAAACTATATCAAATGACAGTGAAACAAAGTAATAACATACTCTTGATGGATACTATGTGGGCGATATTCCATCCATCATATGGATGCTCTTGTTCTTTTCCAAGAACTAGTTCAATAGAACCATTAACATCTTGAAAGTAAAAGAAATATGATTATCTATCTCAACATTACTGGAAGAGAAGTCTAATGTACTAGTAAATAAATGAATAGTCAATTATTAATTAACCAATAACATAATTACCTCGAGTAGAGCATTGAGATGTTTAGCAACCATAAATCTCATTAACCATTCATTATCATGATGTTTAACTCATATACTACCTGACCTACATACATGTTATCAGGAGATGAACTATTAACAGGAAAACTGATCTACAGTAACAAATAACAGATATAATGAGCAGGTAGCAATACAGTATACTTTGAAACTGGACTAGCTATTAAAAAATGCTCATTAAGTATAGCAGAGAATGATTAGAGTAGGTTGTGCCTGACAAGTAAAATTAGACACAGTTGATGAGGGAATTGTAGCATTAGCTGCAATATCAGAGTTGGGCTTACATGAATAATCTATACATTACAAATACTGCATATCAACATAAAATACAATTACCTTCAGTTATGTGAAATTCACTCACAGTAGAAAGTTCTGATATATTCACAATGATTGCTTTATCACAATCAGTGGTGGATATATTTTTTTCTTGTAATTCAGACTTAAACTGACAACCAAGATTTGTTTTGTCATATGATGTATCGTCATATCCCAGTAGTTTCCGGAATGAACGGACTGAGCGATTTAATGATACTCTTCAAAGAGAACTGTGATAGAGAGATGCTACCATATTGGTCTCCTGGTCTGAAATCTCCTCCTTCCTCTAACTTGAACTGGTAAGGAAGAACTGGTTGGTCAATAGAAGCTGTAGCAAAGCTTAGATAACTAGTATGATCTTCAGTAATTAGATGTGCACAGTGGTTGGATCTCTAATTTGACTGGTTTAAGTATGGTTTTAGAGACAGATATACTATATACAACACTGATTAGTTCAGTGTCTACTGGTAATTCAAACTGTCACCAACTAGTGCAGTTCATTGCTAACTCACTGGTCTCTGTTGAAAATAAAGTGTCTTGAGGAACACTAATTCTTAGACCATATTCATCCCAATTGAAAGATTGAGGAGAGTTTCCTTGAATTAAGAATAACTTCTTATCTGCTACATGGACACCACAAAGTTGTATCTATAAGGTTATCATTAATGAACAGACAATATTGTAAATATACCATTGATTGGGATAAGGTAGTCAAACTGAACAGATTCATCTTTTTTAACTAGTGATGTCTCCATTGACTTAATATCACCCTCCATTTAAACCACAGATAATTCTAAAATGGCAGAAGTTGCTATATATTATAGTCGATCAATCTAATAGTCACTGTAAAGTATCATCTTCACACAGTAGTAACAGTACTATACTTATCTCACTCACTGTCATCTGACATTTCTATATCTATGACATCAGTGGACCTTTCCTCCATTTCAACCATTTGGGGAAGCCTATATACATAATATCAATACATGAATAATAACATCATATAGTGTAAACATGAACTCACGGAGGTTAATAGATTGTCTTTTTGATGATGACGGAACATCCTCAAGAAAACTTGTTGGGTCGTTTACGCATTAAAAGACCTGAGTCAAATAGAAGCATTAAAAATGATAGATACAAACTTTATACTCTAAAAACAAGAGAAAAATACTTATAAAAGTATCATGTCTTCCTCTATTTCAAATTTGGGATTAATGGAAGATTCCAAGCAGAACAAGAATCAAGGTGAATCACTAAATACAAATCTAAACCATTTCTATTAAAGGTGGTAAACAAGTTAGTGAGATTTTCTAGTTATTACTAGCTTAGAGAGCAGACAGCTTTCAATAAAAGACAATAACTAAATCAAATAATTTTCAATGTCCCTAGTATGTTGCTGCATGGAACAACATTAGTATTTATCTTAAAACAGCAAACAAATATTAAAGATCAATAATTCATGAAACTAATATAAGCTATTAAGTATCATCATTTAACTCACTCTCTGATGTCTGTACATCTTTGACATATGTATCAGTAGATACTTCAGATCATCTCAACCAAACCTATATATATATATATTAGAAATTACTCAGTTTAATGTCAATGTTAAAGCATGTATAAAGGTATGAGTCTTGATCTACAACTTTCAATAAGTACTTAGTAAATATTCTACATATATACACCTATCGCTCAATAACATACCAGAGATCAAGTCCTTCCTTCCAATAGATATTAGTCCCTCCTCAAGATCTTGTAAATGTCCCTCCCTTCATACTCCATTTCTCTAGAAGTTGTCTCATATACTCTGTAGAGTGCTCCAGTTGTAGATTTTATTGATGACAGTACAGACTGATCTATACCCAGTGATACTCCTAACTGTTCCCAATTATCTTGTATTGGTTGAAGAACTACCTACAGTTTGGGGAGATACTGGAAAATATCTATTATATATTGTACATGGTGTTATATTATAGCAAATGTTTAACTAACCTAACTGGACTACAGGCTTCATAGCAGGACTATGTTTGGTTTTTGCACTGTAGTAATTCCTCTTTACAACTTGACAATTCCTTTGTAGAGTTTTATCACAAAGTATTTAGCAAGCTTTTCCTCTTCGCACCTTGACAATTCTTTTCGTAGAGTTCCTATCTCAAACAACATTTTTTCCTGCATTTTATCTTTTTTTGTGGCTGTTTTTTAAACCTATTATAGTTCTGAAAATATATAAAAAAATAGTCTGTTTCTTACTGTCTTCAAGCTCCATTATTTTTCTTTCTTTATTTTTAATTCTTCCTCTAGTAATTGTTGTTCTACCCCCCCCCCTAATAAGGAAAAAAACTATGTACTCACTGAGAAACACATGGTACTGACCACATGTTACATGTAATAACTAGACATACGTATATGCAGTGTAGAGCCTCGCGCAGTGAATTGCATACATTTTTGTATGCAGATAAAAATAATAACGCAAGGAAGCGAAAGTGAAAACGCATAGATTACGCAAGCGATTGGGCTGTGGACAAAGAGCCATAAGAGTTCCAAGTTACGGTTCAGATTGCAGCAAAAGGTCGTGGAGATAGTGCAGTAGTAACATTCCTAAGTTACACTGAAGCAAGTGAGCATACGTTAGCGTGTTGTGCTGAATAATAGCATTCTCAAGCGTGACACATACATACATACAAAACTATCTGCGAGATGCGACGCACAATTATTTGCCTCGCGCTAAGGCGCTCGGCAATTAATCACAAGTAATTACAATTATTTTGTTGAATTTTAGTGCTGAGACAATAAAAACTGAGTAGTTTTAAGCTTCAGGTTAAGGTTTAGGTTTTAGGGTTTTATGAAGTCCATAAGTGAAAAAGTGATTTCACAAACTCCTGAAAGTTTCAGGGATTTCGCAAAATCCCTATATATATGCACAATACTACTGTAACATATATATATATATAGTATATATATTACTAAAATTACATATCATAGACCACAGCATGACTGAAATAACTTACAATAGCTACAAATATTACTAACCTTGTTTTAGATTGTCAATTTCTTCCTCTTTTTTTAATAACTCCAATGCTATAAAACAATAAAGAATGATTTTAAAAACATATAACAAGATATAAAATTTGATTACTGGTTAGTGAATACAAGTAAGCTAATGGTAAACATGTCAGTAATAAATATGATAATACTTTATGGAACATGTAGTAGACATGCGAATAAAGGTTTAAATGCTACTTAATTTCTTGAAGCATCAACATATCCTTCTTGTTTCTAGTGTTGTCTTTAAACATTATCATCAAACAGTAATTTGATACGCATATAATCTAACTTATCATTATTTTATTTACTTGTAATTGAGTCAGTTGCAGTGTGATATGGGGTTCTCTGAACCTGTTTCACCTGTATCACAATAGAGTTGGAATTTGTTAATTTTGTTATAAAAATTTTATGGGTTAAAACGAAATAATGTAACTAACCTAATAGGACTGGAAACCTTGAGATCGTTGCTGGGTGACCTGTCCTTGTTCCATGGTCTAATTGGGGAAGACTGATTCACAAATGCATCACTATCACTTTGAACTACTTCGTCTTGATTCCCTGGGCTTGGCAGTGATGATTCTGATGAAGCAGAACTATTTAGAGCTACTGGTACATGTAGCCATGTCTCTTGTGCATGAACGTCTAACTGAGATGAGAAAGTATCATTTAAATCAGAAGTAGTTTGTCCTCAACGGTTGGCTATTTTGAGGACATATGGCTATTTTCAAAATCATCTTTGGTCAGTTCCTCTAAAGTAAAGGCGACATAAATAGCATAAGCTATTGATTTTCCTCCATCAGGTCTGCAGAAGTGAAGGTATCATATACAATCGTTGATCTCCTATTTTCTAATTGTAATGATGAAGTAACATTTGTTTCTCTAATGCTACAGCATATTGTTCTTGATGGCCTTTATCACGATATTGTTGTGGTACTGCATTGTAGTTACAGCTGCCAATACCACTAACCCATCTCTACCATACTCGTGTTTTATGACAACCCCATTTGAACTGATACCATTCTTTTTCCAAGTATAGGGGTCCATTGGATTCAAACTTCAATAAAAAATTTTCTGTAGTTTGGACGTCTTCGAGGTTTAATGAATGTCTTTCCAATATAATACTTCTTTACTCTAACGTTCAGTCTGTAGTTCTAACTCTTGAAAAGTTCATCCATTTTGTTTATCAATCCTTCCTTTGCTTCATTGGTTATTCTTTACCCACTAAGTTCACTAAGCAACTGGCATCACATACATAATTCTTAGATCCTCTATGTAGATCAATCAAGAGTAAATCCACCAAATGAAGTCCCACTCACAACTTCACTAACAGCATTTTCTAAGTAACAAGACAATTAAACGAAGCAACCAATAATGGCGTGTGAAGGAAATGATTGCTGCT
>NW_024537061.1:0-4449 GCF_016097555.1 Gigantopelta aegis | reverse complement strand
GTCTGTCCCTTTAAACATAACCAACAAGATACCCCGTAGTGTTTTAAAACTACCGTTGTCCCTTTAACTAACCAAACAATGATACCCCTGTGTTTTTTAAAACTAGCGTCCCTGTCCCTTTAACATAACCAACTGACTTACAAAATACAAACAATGATTACATTTTCACTATGTTCTTTCAGTACAATGCTACTGGCTGAAATAGAAGAAACACTCTCTGACTTACAAAATACAAACAATGATTACATTTTTCACTATGTTCAGTACAATGCTATGGCTGAAATAGAAGAAACTCTCTCTGACTTACAAAATACAAACAATGATTACATTTTCACTATGTTCAGTACAATGCTACTGGCTGAAATAGAAGAAACACTCTCTGACTTACAAAATACAAACAATGATTACATTTTCACTATGTTCAGTACAATGCTAGTGGCTGAAATGAAATAGAAGACAAACAATGATTACTCTATGTGACTTACAAATATACAAACAATGATTACATTTTCACTATGTTCATTTTCACTATGCAGTACAATGCTACTGGCTGAAATAGAAGAAACACTCTCTGACTTACAAAATACAAACACTGATTACATTTTCACTATGTTCAGTACAATGCTACTGGCTGAAATAGAAGAAACACTCTCTGACTTACAAAATACAAACAATGATTACATTTTCACTATGTTCTTTCTGTACAATGCTACTGGCTGAAATAGAAGAAACACTCTCTGACTTACAAAATACAAACAATGATTACATTTTCACTATGTTCAGTACAATGCTACTGGCTGAAATAGAAGAAACACTCTCTGACTTACAAAATACAAACACTGATTACATTTTCACTATTAAACACTCAGTTACGTACAATGCTACTGGCTGAAATAGAAGAAACACTCTCTGACTTACAAAATACAAACACTGATTACATTTTCAAACACTGATTACATTTTCACTATGTTCAGTACAATGCTACTGGCTGAAATAGAAGAAACACTCTCTGACTTACAAAATACAAACAATGATTACATTTTCACTATGTTCAGTACAATGCTACTGGCTGAAATAGAAGAAACACTCTCTGACTTACAAAATACAAACACTGATTACATTTTCACTATGTTCAGTACAATGCTACTGGCTGAAATAGAAGAAACACTCTCTGACTTACAAAATACAAACACTGATTACATTTTCACTATGTTCAGTACAATGCTACTGGCTGAAATAGAAGAAACACTCTCTGACTTACAAAATACAAACACTGATTACATTTTCACTATGTTCTGTACAATGCTACTGGCTGAAATAGAAGAAACACTCTCTGACTTACAAAATACAAACACTGATTACATTTTCACTATGTTCTTTCTGTACAATGCTACTGGCTGAAATAGAAGAAACACTCTCTGACTTACAAAATACAAACACTGATTACATTTTCACTATGTTCAGTACAATGCTACTGGCTGAAATAGAAGAAACACTCTCTGACTTACAAAATACAAACACTGATTACATTTTCACTATGTTCTTTCAATGCTACTGGCTGAAATAGAAGAAACACTCTCTGACTTACAAAATACAAACACTGATTACATTTTCACTATGTTCTTTCTGTACAATGCTACTGGCTGAAATAGAAGAAACACTCTCTGACTTACAAAATACAAACACTGATTACATTTTCACTATGTTCTGTACAATGCTACTGGCTGAAATAGAAGAAATACTCTCTGACTTACAAAATACAAACACTGATTACATTTTCACTATGTTCTTTCTGTACAATGCTACTGGCTGAAATAGAAGAAATACTCTCTGACTTACAAAATACTAACACTGATTACATTTTCACTATGTTCTTTCTGTACAATGCTACTGGCTGAAATAGAAGAAACACTCTCTGACTTACAAAATACAAACACTGATTACATTTTCACTATGTTCTTTCTGTACAATGCTACTGGCTGAAATAGAAGAAACACTCTCTGACTTACAAAATACAAACACTGATTACATTTTCACTATGTTCTTTCTGTACAATGCTACTGGCTGAAATAGAAGAAACACTCTCTGACTTACAAAATACAAACAATGATTACATTTTCACTATGTTCTTTCTGTACAATGCTACTGGCTGAAATAGAAGAAACACTCTCTGACTTACAAAATACAAACAATGATTACATTTTCACTATGTATGTTCTGTACAATGCTAGTGGCTGAAATAGAAGAAACACTCTCTGACTTACAAAATACTAACACTGATTACATTTTCACTATGTTCTTTCTGTACAATGCTAGTGGCTGAAATAGAAGAAATACTCTCTGACTTACAAAATACAAACAATGATTACATTTTCACTATGTTCTGTACAATGCTAGTGGCTGAAATAGAAGAAACACTCTCTGACTTACAAAATACAAACAATGATTAATGAACCCCTGTAGTGTTTAAAAGCTAGCGTCTGTCCCTTTAACATAAACAAATTAACCCCTGGTAGTGTTTAAAAGCTAGCGATGACCCTTTAAATAACCACAATGATACCCCCTGTAGTGTTTTAAAGCTAGCGTCTGTCCCTTTAACATAGCCACATGATACCCCTGTAGTGTTTTTAAAAGCTAGCGTCCTGTCCCTTTACATAACCACAATGATACCCCTTTAGCGTTTTAAAGCTGCGTCTGTCCCTTAATATACCCCAACAATGATAACCCCTGTAGTGGTTTAAAAGCTAGCGTTCTGGCCCCTTATAATATAACAAACATGTACACATGTAGTGTTTAAAAGCTAGCGTATGACCCTTTAACATAACCAACACTGATCCCCCTGTAGTGTTTAAAAGCTAGCGTCTGTCCCTTTAACATAACCACAATGATACCCCTGTAGTGTTTAAAAGCTAGCGTTTGTCCCTTTACATACCAACAATGATACCCCTGTAGTGTTTAAAAGCTAGCGTATGTCCCTTTACATAAACCACAATGATACCCCTGTAGTGTTTACAAGCTAAGCGTCTGTCCTTTAACATAACCAAACAATGTCCCCTGTATGTTAAAAGCTAGCGTCTGTCCCTTATAATAACCAACAATGATACCCTCTGTAGTGTTCAAAAGCCCTAGCGTATGACCCTTTAACATAACCAACAATGACCCCTGTAGTGTGTTAAAAGCTAGCGTATTTCCCTTTAACATAACCAGCAATGATACCCCTGTATGTTTAAAAGCTAGCGTATTTCCTTACCACATAACCAACAATGATACCCCTGTAGTGGTTAAAGCTAGCGTATGTCCCTTATAATCATAACCACAATGATACCCCTGTAGTGTTTAAAAGCTAGCGTCTGTCCCCTTTAGACATAACCAACAATGATACCTCTGTAGTGTTTTTAAAAAGCTGCGTATGTCCCCTTATATAAACCAACAATGATACCCCTGTAGGTTTAAAGCTAGCGTCGGTCCCTTAACATAACCAACAATGAACCCCTGTAGTGTTTAAAAGCTAGCGCCTGTCCCTTATATATAACCAACAATGATACCCCTGTAGTGTTTAAAAAAGCTAGCGTCTGTCCCTTTAACATAGCCAACATGATACCCCCTGTAGTGTTTAAAGCTACGTCTGTCCCTTTAAACCAACCAACATGATACCCCTGTAGTGTTTAAAAGCTAGCGTATGTCCCTTATATATACCACAATGATATCCCTGTAGTGTGTAAAAGCTAAGCGTCGGTCCCTTAACATAGGCAACAATGATACTCCCTGTCGTGTTTAAAACTAGCGTCTTGCCCTTTAACATAGCCAACAATGATCCCCCTGTATGGTTCAAAGCTAGCGTAGACCCTTTAACAAACCACACATGATACCCCCTGTAGTGTTTAAAAGCTAGCGTCTGTCCCTTATACATACCACACTGATACCCCTGTAGTGTTTAAAAGCTAGCGTATGTCCTTATACTACCACATGATAACCCCTTGTGTTAAAAGCTAGCGTCTGTCCTTATATATAAACCAACAATGATACCCCTGTAGTGTTTAAAAGCTAGCGTCTGTCCCTTTAACATAACCAACAATGATACCCCTGTAGTGTTTAAAAGCTAGCGTCTGTCCCTTTAACATAACCAACATGATACCCCTGTAGTGTTTAAAAGCTAGCGTTGTCCCTTTAACATACCAACAATGTACCCCTGTAGTGTTTAAAAGCTAGCGTTGTCCCTTTAACATAACCAACAATGAACCCTGTAGTGTTAAAAGCTAGCGTCTGTCCCTTTAACATAACCAACAATGATACCCCTGTAGTGTTTAAAAGCTAGCGTCTGTCCCTTTAACATAACCAACAATGATACCCTGTAGTGTTTAAAAGCTAGCGTGTCCCTTTAACATAACCAACAATGATAACCCCGATGTTTAAAAGCTAGGTTGCCCTTTAAACATAACCAACAATGAT
>NW_024537060.1:0-6725 GCF_016097555.1 Gigantopelta aegis | reverse complement strand
TTATATGGTGATATCAGCATATTTTAAAGAGTAAATTTGTTGACTGCTTCTAAACAAAGAGGAATTTATTGATAAAATTTATTCTAATTATTTATTAAATATGATAATGCAAAGTACATTACCATGTGCCTGAAGGAGAGGTAAACATATCCATCACCACAACAAGCATATCCACATGTACAACAGCATGGGAATTACCCACAAGGACAAAGTTATCCACCACAGCAAGGGTACCCACAGGGACAAAGTATCCACCACAGCAAGGGTACCCACAAGGACAAAGCTATTCACCACAGCAAGGGTACCCACAAGGACAAAAGTATCCACCTCAGCAAGAGTACCAACAAGGACAAAGTTATCCTCCCCCAAGCAAGAGTACCCACAAGGACAAGTTATCCACAACAGCAGGGATACCCACAAGGACAAAGCTATCCACCACAGCAAGGGTACCCACAAGGACAAAACGCTATCCCACCACAGCAAGGTACCCACAGGGACAAAGTTATCCCCCACAACAAGGGTATTACCCACAAGAACAAAGTTATCCACCACAGCAAGGTACAGAGTAATTTTATAATCATGCAACTAGTGAATTATTTGAACATATACGCAGAAGTTCAACTCTACCTTATTATCCAACTCCTGGCCAACAGCAACCATTTCCTCCAGCTGCTCAGGTTACTCCATCTGCAACAAAATCAGGCTGTGAGTTACATATCTTCACAATTGACAATATATAGCGAAAATATTTTTTTAATATTATAGTCTACTGATGTAGCTGTTATAACATCACAACCAACTCCAGTGGTACAGACTGTTGTTCATTCTCCTGCTAAGGATCATTATTTGACACTGTCGATTGTGTTGGTATTTGTTTGCTTTTTTGTTCTGAAGTGTGAGGCACTGTTCTGTGTTGTTCCAGCTATTCTCTTTGCCATTGGTGTAAGTATGATATTCAAAGACTATAGAATTAATTACAAATTGTATGCATGTATGTATCTATATAGGCTCGTGATGCTGAGGTACGAGGTAATATGAAAAGATGCTAAAGTAGTGGCCAAACTGCTTTGATCCTTGATATTGTAGCTATTGTGTATGGAGTGTCTTATTGGGTCATTACTGGGATTGTTGGGCAGCAGTATAAGTGCCTGACACTGGGCACAAATGTGCCTACTGTACTCATTTATTGTCCCTATACTGAGAGTGAGAAATTAATGTTATTAATATAGAACGTATCTCTGTAATCATTATATAATAATAATACAGTAACTGTTTTTTATAGAAAAAAAGACACGAGTTTACTTAAAATATTTGCTTGAGGAAGATGTTCTATAATTACCTACCTCCATATATGAGAAGTTATTAGTGTCAAAATAGAGTATAGACACTTATTATTGCACTTTAGGGTTTAGGAATGTTTGGGACGTGGTCTAGGATAATAATAACAAGCCACACATTAATTTTATTATTCACTTCACATATCTGCTCAACAGCAGTCCTTCAAACTACACGGAGCAGTATATGAGTTGTCCTTCTTTATATAATAAAAGATAGAAATCACTTGTTATTGGGTACTTCATAAAAGATATTTGTTATCTATTAAGTTGCACCTCTATATGGATATTACAAGAAGTTACTTGTTGAAACATGATGTATACTGATAGAATACTCAGTAGTAGTAAGCTTCTATAAATATTCATGACTTACATTGTTGTAGGATATTCAGTATATATAAAAGTTATTAATTACCAATCATTATCCATTAAAATTAATTACTTAATAGATAATATTGAGTTCATGTATGTACTTGGATGTTCTGAACTAATATAAATTTCAATGGTTAGGAGTTTGTTATCAACATTTTAATATGGAAATGAAAGTTTATTAATAATTTCAACTGTAAGCATACATGTATGAGGATAAACAAATAGAAAAGTGTTCAATTGATGAACTTGACAAAGCCCATGATGCATAGGATATAACTAGTACCTCATAATGGTCTTACAATGGCATGGGAACACACTATAGTTAAATAATAGTTACATTATTCATGATACATTCAGGCATTATAAAAGAAATTCATTCGTATCATCATGCACATATTATGTAACGTTAAGTAACAAGCTTCTACAAAATATCATGGTTTTACTACAAGTAACTGCAGTAATAACATCATTGTTATTAGCTGTACAAGGTGTCCCAATCAAACCTCATATTGTCTTTGTTCTGGTTGATGACTGGGGATATGCTGATGTGAGTTTTCGCAATCCAGCTATCTACTCTCCCAATTTTCAAATACTAGCTGAGACTGGTCCTTATCCTGGATCGACACTATGTCTCAAGTACTGTTTTTCCTCCTTCTAGAGCATCATTTTTAACTGGACGTTGGCCTCATCACTCACATCAGTGGAATCCTCCACAATCAGGATTAGTTGGTGTCAACATTAATATGACACTACTACCAGCAAAACTTAAAACAGCAGGTTACAAAACTCATATGGTTGGTAAATGGCATGAAGGTTTCTACAAGTCAGAATATCTACCTGTTAACAGAGGATTTGATACATCAAGTGGTTTTCTTGGAGGTGTGTGAGGATCACATGAATCAAAGGGTTGGTATGATTTACAATTGTGTTGTTGATTTTTGGAAAAATCTGTCTCCAGACTCACGTAATGGTACATATGATGCCTATACTTATAGAGATGATCTGACAGATATACATAATCAGCATGATCCAACACAACCATTCTTCCTTTATCTACAATTATTACATAATGTACATGCTCCATTTCAAGCTCCTGATGAGTGTTAAATAAATATCCAGTGAATTCCACATGTAAGAATCGTCGTACATATCAAGCTATGGTGAGTGTAGCTGATAATGTGACTGGACATGTTGTTGATCTACTAAAAAGAAAGGAATGTGGGATAAATACCATATTTATAGTATCTGCTGATAATGGTGGTGCACCTTGTGGTGGGAGTAACTACCCTCTTAAAGGTAGCAAAATGACTTTCTTTGAGGGTGGTGTGCGATCGTTAGCCTTTGCTAATGGTGGTCTTTTACCTGAGTCAGAAGAGGCAAGTCTACTCAAGGTTTTATTCACATTGCTGATTGGTACACTACATTCTGTAAGCTAGCTGGTGTTGGTTGATCCAGATGATTCTGGTCCAGGAAAGTTCCCTGTGGATAGCATGGATGTTTGGCCTATTATAACAGGAGAAAATGAGAAAGACACCTCATGATGAGATTGTACGGGGTGTACAACTTTTCAAATTCTGGTGCTTTAATATTTAGTAATTATAAGTTAATTGTAGGAGCAGGGTGAAAAGCTGTGTGATAATTTAATGTGGTCTCCATTAGATTATCCTTGTAGTGATGGACCAAAAGGAGAGAACTGTGATATCCAGTACTGTCTCTATGACATTGTTAATGATCCTCGAGAAGAACATGAACTTAGTAAAGAGAAAACCAGATATACTCAAAGAGTTGTTAGATCATTACAACAAGTATTCAAATAACCACAACATATGCAGGATCAAGGCTATCACACTGGTATAGACGTTTCCTGATGATTCCTAATGCTTGTGAATATATGAAAATCAAAAGGAGAATATTGGCAACCCTGGAAAGATGACAATATTTAAAGTAGTCTACCAATTCCTGTTCTTGTATTCCCCAAGAATTGCTATGACTGTCACTTTTTGCTCTAAAATTAACATGACCAAAATATTGTATATTTATACATTAAATTAGTAATAAATAAATAACTTGTCAGCGATAAACTGCTACAGTTTACTTACCAAAATGCAGCAGATAGATAAGAAATTTTAAGTTGCATTGAGTTTATTTTTAATTATTTCACAAGAATGATAGTAGCTGCCTGCTATCACTGATAAACAGTCATTGGAATGATTTGTGTCAAATGTCCTATTTCTTTGTCTTGTGTAGCAGTTAATTACATTCTAAAATGCAAGATATGTTTCCAACTCAACAGTGGTCATGTCTATGGCAAATCATCAATGTAGACTAGCATCATATTAAGGTTTGTAAGCCAGGGTATTATTCAATGGAGGGTTTATCACTGGGCAAAGTGTTTGACGCTTATTCGTAATGGAGTCCAGCGAGAATAAGTCAAGAGACAATTTCTTTCTGACATTACATTATTACTAATAAACTATTTTTATAATGCTTTGAAATATGTGGCTAAAATAAGTATAAACAACTACAAATCCTAACTATCAGCAAAAGGTGTTGTTGGTATTTACATGTAGCATTTGATGATATAGCATTTAGTGTAATATTATTTTCAGGTATTTTTCCATGGCTGCCAGTAGCCTCCATGCTCTCTCATGTATTGACATGCATTTAGGATCACTAGGTAAATCTTCATTAGAATGATAACCTTGATCTTGCATATCACGAGGCTCTTGGAATATTTGTTAAACGTTGAAGTAGTCCCTGCATCAGTTTTAGTTCTGTTTAGCAAGGTTATTTAATTCTCTAGGATCATTGACGATATCAAAACAAACAGTTTGGATCACAGTCATCTCCTATACGTCCATCAGTGCACGGATAGTCTAATGGAACCACATAGCTGTATCACACCAACTTCTTGAGGGGGACCGATAATTACTTTGTAATTACAAACGATAATAGCACCTTGATGAGGACGTTTAACATTGTTATAGTCAAAGTCATATCCCAGTACAATCTCATCATGAGGTGTTTTTCTCATTTTCTCCTGTTAATAGGCCACACATCCATACTGTCTACAGGAAACTTGCCTGGACCAGAATCATTGGATCAACACCAGCTAGCTTACAGAATGTAGTGTACAATCAGCAATGTGAATAAAACCTTGAGTAGACTTGCCTCTTCTTGACTCAGGTAAAAGACCACCATTAGCAAAGGCCAATGATCGAACACCACCTTCATAAAAAAAGTTGCTTTGCTCCCTTTAAGTGGATAGTTACTTCCACCACAAGGTGCACCACCATTATCAGCAGATACTATAAATATGGTGTTATCCCACATTCCTTTCTTCTTTAGTAGAATCAACAACATGATCCAGTCACATATCAGCTACACTCACCATAGCTTTGATATGTACGACGATTTTCACATGTTGAATTCACTGGATATTTATTTAACCACTCATCAGGAGCTTGTAATGGAGTGTGTACATTATGTATGGTAGATAAAGGAAGAATGGTTGCATAGGATCATGTTGATTTAGTATATCTGTCAGATCATCTCTATAGATGTAAGCATCATATGTTCCATTGCGGAGAATCCCCCGGAGCCATGTTCTTCCAGAAGTCAACTGCACAGCCACTCTTTCATTCATGTGATTTTCACCACCTCAAGAAACCACTAGAGGTATCAAATCCTCTGCTGAACAGAAGAGATAACCTTGTTCAAAAAACCTTCATGCCACTTACCAACCATTGTGTTTTATAACCTCCATTTTAAGCTTTGCTGGTATCATTGTCATTTTGAGATTAGTACCGACTGTAACAGGTTCTGGAGGGTTCCATGATGAGCATGATGAGGCCAACGTCCAGTTAGAAAAGATGCTCTAGAAGGTGACCAGTACTTGAAGACATAGTGTCGATCCCCCCCCCCATCAGGATAAGACAGTCTCAGCTAGCATGAGAAAGTTGGAGAGTAGATAGCTGGATTACGAAAACTAACATCAGCATATCCCAGTCATCAACCAGAACAAGACAAATATGAGGTTTGGATGGGGCACCAGCTACACTGATGACAAATAAAGAAACCAAACACAAAAGTAGACAACATTGTTAGACAAAATCAGCTCCACCCAAAACTTCTAAATGATGAAATCCGGTTAGCTTAATTGTTTCTTTAATTAATGATTTTTGAATAAAACTGATTAAATTGAATTAGAAAAACTGTTTTTATGAATGGTTGACACTACAGCGTGAAAAACAGAGAAGGTATTGGAGCTTTTTAGTGTAAATGCTGTATTAAGGTGTTTTGTATCTTGTTGTTGTTTTTATGTAATGCTGGTGGAGTCTTTATTCCCACTTTTATGCATTGACATGAAGATCATCCTCTGGATCACTAGGTATGTACAACTCATCATAATAAGTGGTTTAGTCTATTTTCAAAAAAAAAAAGAATATTTTAATATCTCATCATAGTCCCTTTACCAGTATTAGGTTCTATTCATTACATTAAAGTCATACAGCATAATAATATATTTGTTTTTATCCATTGTTTTAGGGTCATCATTGTTTGTGATAATTATGTACTTTACAGCTGTTTTTATTTCTTTATTAGTCATCAATGTCATTAGTGCCCATCCAAACTCAATATTATTTTAGCTCTAATCGATGATGGGGATATGCTGATGTGAGTTACCTTAATTTAACTATCTAATCTCCCAATTTTCAAAGGCTAATGCTAATTGGTTTCATCATTTTATCGTGGATTGACACTATGTCTTCAAGTATTGTCAACTACTGAAGCATATTTTCTAACTTGATGTTAGCCTCGTCACTCACATCAGTGGAATCCTTACCATCAGATTAATTGGTGCTAACATTAACATATCATGCTACACACCAGTGTACAAGTTCTGAATAATGAACATGTTGAAGGACTACAAGAAAACACATGGTGGTTTATTGACAAAATTGAAAGATTAATGGGGAATTATAATATATTAATGAAAACAAACACTTTGCAAATTGC
>NW_024537059.1:0-6517 GCF_016097555.1 Gigantopelta aegis | reverse complement strand
GTAAAAAATTAGGGTTCATTTAATAAAAATGTTTATTTGCCCTTTTCTCTTGAAAACCCACTAGCTCAACAACTTTTCTGTTGTTGGAGTATCTGAAACTTTATTGGTTGAGGCAATGTTTTCTACGTTGTTTTTGTTGTTGTGTTTTTTAGTTGACGTGTGGAATCAAGAGATGGAAGATATTTATCATCGGGCTGCTGATGGCATGGTTACGAGAGTTGGAAGATTTCCATCAACATCCTTGTGTGACAGAAGGAAGTTCTATTTTATTAATATTAGGTTAGGTTTACGTTAGGATAGGTTTAGGTTAGGGATAGCTTAGCTTAGGTTAGCTTAGGTAATGTTAGCTTAGGTAGTGTTATGTAATGTTATGTTATGTTATGTGATTTTTTCTGAACAACTTCCTCTCTTTGTTTCAGTTCTACAGTTGATGCCACAGTGACGAGATGGAAGATAGCTGTCGGACATCATGAAATGAAGCATTTCAATGGTAAGTTACCTCCCTTGTTGATTTTTGATAGTTTGGTTTTTAATTGTTTTTGGTGTAGAATAGAATTACAATTGAAAGATATTTATTTATCAGTGCATTGGTTACAGATCTAAAAGACGTACATCTCTATTACTAGCAAGATGTATCAAATAAAAGGTCCCTTGCTGCCTGTCGTAAAAGAGTAGCCTATGTGGTGACAGCGGGTTTCCTCTGGAAAAAAAACAGTGTCAGAATGACCATATGTTTGACGTCCAATAGCCGATGATAAGATAAAAAATCAATGTGCTCTAGTGTTGTCGTTAAATAAAACAAACTTTACTTTTTACTTTGGCCTCTTGTGGAGTAGTCGTTTTATTGGTATTGTCAGGTGCCTTACTGGGTGGTGTAAACACACTTGCACGACCAGTGTATCAAACGTATATATACTCGTGCAACAAACGTATATATACTCGACAAGTAGCAACTATCTTTTAGGTCTTCTACATTTGCCATGGTTGAATAAACTTAAAAAAGAAAACCAGGTCCTCGTGTTGTGTTGCGGCAAAGGTTGATGAGTTTAGGTTGTTTGTAAATGGTAAACATTTCAGATGTGAATACTGATGCGTGTAAAAATAGGTTCATTTATAAATGTTATGCCCTTTCTCTTAACACTAGCTCAACTTTCGTTGTTGAGTATATTATTATTGTTGAGGAATGTTTTCTACGTTGTTTTGTTGTTGTTTTTTAGTTGACGTGTGGAATCAAGAGATGGAAGATATTTATCATCGGGCTGCTGATGGCATGGTTACGAGAGTTGGAAGATTTCATCAACATCCTTGTGACAGAAGGAAGTTCTATTTTATTATATTAGGTTAGGTTACGTTAGGATAGGTTAGGTTAGGTTAGCTTAGCTTAGGTTAGCTTAGGTAATGTTAGCTTAGGTAGTGTTATGTAATGTTATGTTATGTTATGTATCTTTTTCTGAACAACTTCCTCTCTTTGTTTTAGTTCTTCAGTTGATGCCACAGTGACGAGATGGAAGATAGTTGTCGGACTTCATGAAATGAAGCATTTTAATGGTAAGTTACCTCCCTTGTTGATTTTTGATAGTTTGGTTTGTAATTGTTTTTGGTAAAGAATAGAATTACAATTGAAAGATATTTATTTATCAGTGCATTGGTTACAGATCTAAAAGACGTACATCTCTATTACTAGCAAGATGTATCAAATAAAAGGTCCCTTGCTGCCTGTCGTAAAAGTAGTAGGTTGACCTAAAAAAACAGTGTGGTATGACAAATAGCGGGTTTCCCTCTGGAAATAAAACAGTCGTCAGAATGACCATATGGAATTTGACGTCCAATAGCCGATGAGGTGTAAACCACTTGCACCGACCAGTGATCCATATGGTTCAAAAAATGGTTTGTGCAATGTCCTCTAGTGGTGTCGTTAAATAAAACAAACTTTACTTTTTACGTTTAAATCTTCTTTCTTTTTTTCTTTTATTTAGATAGTTCGTTTTATGATTGTGTGCCTTACTGCAAACGTATATATACTCGACAACAAAAGTTTAGCAACTATCTTTTAGGTCTTCTACATTTGCCATGGTTGAATAAACTTAAAAAAGAAAACCAGGTCCTCGTGTTGTGTTGCGGCAAAGGTTGATGAGTTTAGGTTGTTTGTAAATGGTAAACATTTCAGATGTGAATACTGATGCGTGTAAAAATAGGTTCATTTATAAATGTTATGCCCTTTCTCTTAACACTAGCTCAACTTTCGTTGTTGAGTATATTATTATTGTTGAGGAATGTTTTCTACGTTGTTTTTTTGTTGTTTTTTAGTTGACGTGTGGAATCAAGAGATGGAAGATATTTATCATCGGGCTGCTGATGGCATGGTTACGAGAGTTGGAAGATTTCATCAACATCCTTGTGACAGAAGGAAGTTCTATTTTATTATATTAGGTTAGGTTACGTTAGGTTAGGTTACATTAGGATAGGTTAGGTTAGGTTAGCTTAGGTAATGTTATGTAATGTTATGTTATGTTATGTATCTTTTTCTGAACAACTTCCTCTCTTTGTTTTAGTTCTTCAGTTGATGCCACAGTGACGAGATGGAAGATAGTTGTCGGACTTCATGAAATGAAGCATTTTAATGGTAAGTTACCTCCCTTGTTGATTTTTGATAGTTTGGTTTGTAATTGTTTTTGGTAAAGAATAGAATTACAATTGAAAGATATTTATTTATCAGTGCATTGGTTACAGATCTAAAAGACGTACATCTCTATTACTAGCAAGATGTATCAAATAAAAGGTCCCTTGCTGCCTGTCGTAAAAGAGTAGCCTATGTGGTGACAGCGGGTTTCCTCTGGAAAAAAACAGTGTCAGAATGAGGTACCATATGTTTGACGTCCAATAGCCGATGATAAACACTTGATAAAAAATCAAAGCGCAAATGTCCCTCTAGTGGTGTCCTCTAAAAAAAATCTGTTGAGTGCGTCGTTAAATAAAACACTTCTTTCTTTTTTTTCTTTTACTTTATCTTGATAGTTCGTTCTATGATTGTGTGCCTTACTGCAAACGTATATATACTCGACAACAAAAGTTTAGCAACTATCTTTTAGGTCTTCTACATTTGCCATGGTTGAATAAACTTAAAAAAGAAAACCAGGTCCTCGTGTTGTGTTGCGGCAAAGGTTGATGAGTTTAGGTTGTTTGTAAATGGTAAACATTTCAGATGTGAATACTGATGCGTGTAAAAATAGGTTCATTTATAAATGTTATGCCCTTTCTCTTAACACTAGCTCAACTTTCGTTGTTGAGTATATTATTATTGTTGAGGAATGTTTTCTACGTTGTTTTTTTGTTGTTTTTTAGTTGACGTGTGGAATCAAGAGATGGAAGATATTTATCATCGGGCTGCTGATGGCATGGTTACGAGAGTTGGAAGATTTCATCAACATCCTTGTGACAGAAGGAAGTTCTATTTTATTATATTAGGTTAGGTTACGTTAGGTTAGGTTAGGTTAGGTTAGCTTAGGTTAGGTTAGCTTAGGTAATGTTAGCTTAGGTAATGTTATCTAATGTTATGTTATGTTATGTATCTTTTTCTGAACAACTTCCTCTCTTTGTTTTAGTTCTTCAGTTGATGCCACCGTGACGAGATGGAAGATAGTTGTCGGACTTCATGAAATGAAGCATTTCAATGGTAAGTTACCTCCCTTGTTGATTTTTGATAGTTTGGTTTGTAATTGTTTTTGGTAAAGAATAGAATTACAATTGAAAGATATTTATTTATCAGTGCATTGGTTACAGATCTAAAAGTCGTACATCTCTATTACTAGCAAGATGTATCAAATAAAAGGTCCCTTGCTGCCTGTCGTAAAAGAGTAGCCTATGTGGTGACAGCGGGTTTCCTCTGGAAAAAAAACAGTGTCAGAAATGACCATAGGTTTGACGTCCAGGCTGGTAATAGCCGATGATAAGATAAAAAATCAATGTCCTCTAGTGGTGTCGTTAAATAAAACAAACTTTACTTTTTTACTTTGATCTTGATAGTTCGTTTTATCTTGATTGTGTTGTGTGCCTTACTGCAAACGTATATATACTCGACAACAAAAGTTTAGCAACTATCTTTTAGGTCTTCTACATTTGCCATGGTTGAATAAACTTAAAAAAGAAAACCAGGTCCTCGTGTTGTGTTGCGGCAAAGGTTGATGAGTTTAGGTTGTTTGTAAATGGTAAACATTTCAGATGTGAATACTGATGCGTGTAAAAATAGGTTCATTTATAAATGTTATGCCCTTTCTCTTAACACTAGCTCAACTTTCGTTGTTGAGTATATTATTATTGTTGAGGAATGTTTTCTACGTTGTTTTTTTGTTGTTTTTTAGTTGACGTGTGGAATCAAGAGATGGAAGATATTTATCATCGGGCTGCTGATGGCATGGTTACGAGAGTTGGAAGATTTCATCAACATCCTTGTGACAGAAGGAAGTTCTATTTTATTATATTAGGTTAGGTTACGTTAGGATAGGTTACATTAGGATAGGTTAGGTTAGGTTAGCTTAGGTAATGTTAGCTTAGGTAGTGTTATGTTATGTTATGTATCTTTTTGTGAACAACTTCCTCTCTTTGTTTTAGTTCTTCAGTTGATGCCACCGTGACGAGATGGAAGATAGTTGTCGGACTTCATGAAATGAAGCATTTTAATGGTAAGTTACCTCCCTTGTTGATTTTTGATAGTTTGGTTTGTAATTGTTTTTGGTAAAGAATAGAATTACAATTGAAAGATATTTATTTATCAGTGCATTGGTTACAGATCTAAAAGACGTACATCTCTATTACTAGCAAGATGTATCAAATAAAAGGTCCCTTGCTGCCTGTCGTAAAAGAGTAGCCTATGTGGTGACAGCGGGTTTCCTCTGGAAAAAAAAAACAGTGTCAGTGTCAGAATGACCATACTTTTGACGTCCAGGCCATAGCCGATGATGAGTGCTCCGCAAGGCTCAATGATAAAAAATCAATGTCCTCTAGTGGTGTCGTTAAATAAAACAAACTTTACTTTTTTACTTTATCTTGATAGTTCGTTTTATGATTGTGTGCCTTACTGCAAACGTATATATACTCGACAACAAAAGTTTAGCAACTATCTTTTAGGTCTTCTACATTTGCCATGGTTGAATAAACTTAAAAAAGAAAACCAGGTCCTCGTGTTGTGTTGCGGCAAAGGTTGATGAGTTTAGGTTGTTTGTAAATGGTAAACATTTCAGATGTGAATACTGATGCGTGTAAAAATAGGTTCATTTATAAATGTTATGCCCTTTCTCTTAACACTAGCTCAACTTTCGTTGTTGAGTATATTATTATTTGTTGAGGAATGTTTTCTACGTTGTTTTGTTGTTTGTTTTTTTAGTTGACGTGTGGAATCAAGAGATGGAAGATATTTATCATCGGGCTGCTGATGGCATGGTTACGAGAGTTGGAAGATTTCATCAACATCCTTGTGACAGAAGGAAGTTCTATTTTATTATATTAGGTTAGGTTACGTTAGGATAGGTTACATTAGGATAGGTTAGGTTAGGTTAGCTTAGGTAAGCTTAGGTAATGTTATGTAATGTTATGTTATGTTATGTATCTTTTTCTGAACAACTTCCTCTCTTTGTTTTAGTTCTTCAGTTGATGCCACAGTGACGAGATGGAAGATAGTTGTCGGACTTCATGAAATGAAGCATTTTAATGGTAAGTTACCTCCCTTGTTGATTTTTGATAGTTTGGTTTGTAATTGTTTTTGGTAAAGAATAGAATTACAATTGAAAGATATTTATTTATCAGTGCATTGGTTACAGATCTAAAAGACGTACATCTCTATTACTAGCAAGATGTATCAAATAAAAGGTCCCTTGCTGCCTGTCGTAAAAGAGTAGCCTATGTGGTGACAGCGGGTTTCCTCTGGAAAAAACAGTGTCAGAATGACCATATGTTTGACGTCCAATAGCCGATGATAAGATAAAAAATCAATGTCCTCTAGTGGTGTCGTTAAATAAAACAAACTTTACTTTTTACTTTATCTTGATAGTTCGTTTTATGATTGTTGTGCCTTACTGCAAACGTATATATACTCGACAACAAAAGTTTAGCAACTATCTTTTAGGTCTTCTACATTTGCCATGGTTTTGAATAAACTTAAAAAAGAAAACCAGGTCCTCGTGTTGTGTTGCGGCAAAGGTTGATGAGTTTAGGTTGTTTGTAAATGGTAAACATTTCCGATGTGAATACTGATGCGTGTAAAAATAGGTTCATTTATTAAATGTTTATGCCCTTTCTCTTAACACTAGCTCAACTTTCGTTGTTGAGTATATTATTATTGTTGAGGAATGTTTTCTACGTTGTTTTGTTGTTAGTTTTTAGTTTGACGTGTGGATCAAGAGATTGGAAGATATTTATCATCGGGCCTGCTGATGGCATGGTTACGAGAGTTGGACGATTTCATCAAAGCCTTGTGACAGAAGGAAGTTATATTTTATTATTTTAGGTTAGGTACGTTTAGGTT
>NW_024537058.1:0-6905 GCF_016097555.1 Gigantopelta aegis | reverse complement strand
GAGTATTGCATGTTATACTATATATTAGATTAAAAGTCAACTTGTTATGATTATCACACATTATATTATATATTAGATTAAAAGTCAACGTGTTATGATTATTGCACATTGTACTATATATTAGATTAAAAGTCAACGTGTTATGATTATTACACATTGTACTGTATATTAGATTAAAAGTCAACTTGTTATGATTATTGCATATTGTACTATATATTAGATTAAAAGTCAACGTGTTATGATTATTGCACATTGTACTATATATTAGATTAAAAGTCAACGTGTTATGATTATTGCACATTGTACTATATATCAGATTAAAAGTCAACGTGTTGTACATTGTACTATATATTAGATTAAAAATCAGCTTGTTATGATTATTAGATATTGTACTATATATTAGATTAAAAGTCAACGTGTTATGATTATTGCACATTGTACTATATATTAGATTAAAAAATCAACGTTTTATTATTATTGCACATTGTTCTATATATCAGATTAAAAGTCAGCTTGTTATGGTTATTGCACATTATACTATATATTAGATTATAAATCAGCTTGTTATGAGTATTGCATATTGTACTATATATTAATTAAAAGTCAACGTATTATGGTTAATGCACATTGTACTATATATTAGATTAAAAATCAGCTTGTTACGATTATCGCACATTGTACTATATATTAGATTAAAGGTCAACTTGTTATGATTACTGCATCCTGGCTGCGTGGCCCGTTTGGCAGTAGACCTACTACACCTTCTTTGCTTGGTCAACACGTTCCAGATTGCTGGTGTAAAGCCCACTTCGACTCGTTTTACATTTCCAAAGGAACCAAAGGTACTGTCACAGCTTGTGCTGCTGTGGAAGAGAGACAGGACCATTAATTTATCTTTACCCAGGACATCATATATGCCATAAGTGTCTGTTTTCTCGAACACATTTTCTCACTCTTTGTTTAATTCTTTGTTGCTGCTCGTGATGTATGTGCCAAATACCACATAAACTATTTTAGAATGTTCTGTGTAGTGATATATGTAAGAAATATACTATTGGTGTTCTGATTCCAGTAAAGTAGGCAGACGTTTTACATTATCCAACCATAAAGCAGGGACGTTTTGCATTCCTCACTACCACCAATGTCACTGATGTAACCCGTACCTTTTATCTACATGGTGCTCAACCCTTAAACCTTCATAGATAAAGATGTTCCATCCTTCCAGCTACTAGAAAAGAGCACAACTGTTTTGTTAGCTGCTCCACTAAAAGGGGGAGGGGGACATATGTAAATCCTCCGTAGCCGCAATAGGGTGCTGCTGACGTGGGTCCATATCTGAAACTGTTTCTAATAGGTTAATGTGTATATATGCCAAGTTCCATGTTTTTAGCCAAAATGCTTCTTTCTCATTTTTTTTGCCCTGAAGACAAAAAATAAATAAACATTACACATGGTGTCATAGCTATTCTTCTCGGAACCGAGCGTTCAAATATTCTAATGCCACCATGTATCATGAGGAAGCAGACATAAGGCTTTTAACTCATGTTCCAGGGTGCGCTCCTTAGTTGGTTCCATATCTCAAAATGTTTATATGTGTGAAGTTTTATGTTTCTAACGACGGGTGAACAATATTTCTGTTAGCTATCCCATTAGAAGTGAGAGGGGAACAATTGTAGATTTTCCTTGCACACCAGTGACACTCCGTATCTGAAAATGTTTGTATTGGATCAGTGGTATGTATGTGCCAAGTTTCATGTGTTTTAACCAAAAGTGCAGTCAAATATTGTTAACTGCCCAACTATAACAAACGGACCAGTTTGCTAAAGTGTACTAGATATGAAACAAAAGTCCAATGCCTGAAGATAGTGAGATACCAATTTGTATATTGCTTTATCAATTACTGCTACAAATAAAGTTTAACTTGATTTACCCTTTTTTTTACGTAATTATGGCCTTTAAACCTAGGAGATATGAAATGGGTAAATCTAGTTAAACTTGATCTGTAAAACTATATGTTGGCCGCTATCTTTGATGTTTCTAATTACTCAAGGGTGCCCGAGTGGCAGTCTGTGAATGATTGACGTGGAACTCCTAGAGAGTCAGAATCTGCAGACAATAGCTATGAGGGGGACCTCCTAGAGAGTCAGAATCTGCAGACACTAGCTATGAGGGGCGGGACGTAGTTCAGTGGTACAGCGCTCGTTTCATGCGCGATTAATCTAGGATCGATCCCCGTCGGTGGACCGATTGGGCTATTTTTCGTTCCAGCATAACTGCGATTCTGATTTCAAACAGATTACTTGCTATCTTTCCCGTTACCTTATTATGTTCTTCAAAAAGCCCAGTGATATGATTAGACAAGACGTTTTTTTTAAATTTTCTGACGAACGATTACAGATTTTGCACCAACAAATAATATATATGTTGATATTGGTTTTGTATAACTGACAGACGAACAGCAAAATCGTTCGAGCCAAATTTTATGCCCCGAATTAACACTGTCCTGGGTAGACATACTAGATAGCCGAGGTGTGTGCCCAGGACAGCGTGTTTGAACCGTAACTGGATATACGCACCAATATAAGTTGAAATGATTGAACGAGTCACAGCAGTAGTGGGCTATCTCTCAAGTCATTTGGCCATAACTACAAATGGTAATCTACTTTGTTGAATTTAATGTCCAGTGCATAAATATTTCTAAAACCTAAAGCTAGAAGTTACAGGTTGGAGCTTAATTAAGTTCACAGGGAATACCTGCCTGTGTCAGTATATGATGAAACATTCTATAATTGGACGTTACCTATAGAAGGCTTGATTATGGTCAAGAAAGCAACAAACAGGATTAATGCAAAAGTCAACTTCATCTTCAGTGTCTAGAAATAAAATAAATCCATTTTAAAATTTCATTTTAAACTAAACAACAGGATACGTGATTATATGCATTAGTCGATAATTTCAAAGCCAACAGAGGACAATACATTAATATATTCGCATTATTACATAATGAAAATATATCTGTATTATTATTGGTCTAAAGCCAGTCACATGACCTTTAGTAAATAGTGATATTTTCCGGCTTTAAATGTGTGTGTGGGGGGGGGGGGGGGACGTGTGTGTTTGATAAAGGAATGTCAATGAAAATCATAAAGCTACACATTAGTGGTTAAACGTTTATTTATTTATTTATTTTTGTTATTTATTTGTTGTTGTTGTTGTTGTTGTTGTTGTTGCTGTTGTTGTTAGTGTTGTTGTTGTTGTTGCTTTTGATAAACGGAAAAGTGGGGGAAACATTTATATGTATTGTCCCCCGGCGTTGACAAGTGAGGGGGGGGGGGGGGGGCATGTCCCCCTCCGATCGACGCCCATGAATGTGTAGGTAACGAAGTGCAACTCCAGCTGCAAGTTCTAATGCAAACTTCAACAAAAATATGACATATTTATTCATACTGAGTTCAATTCCGCAAATTATACGACAAAGGCAAGGTCAGTGATCGTTACATTGTGTGAGGAATATCTCGCATTTAGCAACGTGCACGATACATCAAAATGCAGTTGGAATCGGCATTCTGGGGGCTTTATGTTACACATAAACAATGCATTTGGAGGTAATCAGTAACTATTCAGGGGCCATGTTCCTGAAGATGGAGTGACCGACTGTTAGCCAAGAGTGTTGTTTCCTTGTCGTTACGATGTCGTTTGAGGTCTGTCTGATAAAGGAAATCGCTGTGTCGTTATTCTGTTTAGGTGTAACATGCAATGTATGTTTCATGCAGTGCATGCGCACGTGCAAATTCGAACGAGTTAGCTATAGTCATTTAGCAAGTAAGCATGGGTGATCAACCAAACGAAGTTGGTCCAAAAAGGCGTCCATAACTGCTGTAACAAAGGCACTGGTATGTGCCACCCTGTCTGCGGGATGGTGTAAATAAAAATATCCCTTGCTGCTAATCGAAAAGAGAAGCATATGTGGCGGCATCATCAGGCCATGGGATATTTCTTTCTTTACATAAGTTCTCCAGTACAGCGGTAGCAACAATAACGTACACACATCTGTCGGGAACAAACATCATACAACCACCTGTTTTATGGAAGCACTGCCAGCGAGACTTCCACACACCAAAGGCTTTCACAAGAGCATCTTGTAATTTTGTGTGATCTGTTGTAGGCTCTCTCTTGCCTAGTGGTCGGGACTGAGACTGGGGTAATCAGCCATGGCCTTAGTGGGTATCCAGGATCTCCTAATAACCACCCATCCTTAATGTGGCCAGTTTCAAACTGGTGCACAAGATCACAATTTCTCCATATCAGTGCATCATGCGTTGCACCAGGCCATTTTGCCAATATGTCTAAAAATAACGCCCCTGGCTGATACCACACACTGCACGTTGATAGCATGGTACCCCTTGTGGCTGAAATATAAATGTTCTTCAATTGAGGGGCCTTTGATAGGGATCAGGGTACCGTCCAAAGCTCCAAGTACATTTGGGAAATCAGCCAAGTTGTAGAAGTCCCTTTTAACACTTCTTATTTCATTATTTTCACGAGGAAAATTTATATGGATTTTCATCAGTTTGTTAACTATGGAGCGACTAACTGTGTGTGCACATCGTTACACATCGAGATCCAGTTGCAGTTTGTTACAGATACAATGTACCATCCCTATCAAGTCTGTATTTGTCTTGAAGCTCCACATCGTTCATGGAATCAAGTGGATTATTTTGATCTCTTGGGACAGCCTGTCGTCTCCTTAGTCTCCTACGATCCAATATTGCCATCAATGCAGCCGCCATTGTAAACAGCCGGTAGTATGCAGCATGCGCAGTGCGTGTCATAGTTTGTTACAACAGACCTTTAATAAACGGCACTGTCAACAACAGCGTTAGACCTGTTGTTAATATAGCTATATCGTAGGCTAACAACGACCATAAAGACACCTTTGAGATCATAAATATTTTGTCAACGACATGTTAACGATATCGTTATACATAACGATAGCTTCGGGAACATGACCCCAGATGTATTATATAATAATAATTGAGCCGTCACACGCGAAAACGTACAACTTACTAAGTTAGCATGACGTCAGAAACAGTAAATGCGACTCAAAGTTTGACGTCACATGTAAACGCAGAAGCAAAAATTGGCATACTGTTCTCAGTCGGAGATTGCCGAAACGATAAAAAATAAAGTGGTTTTATTGCTCACGGTATCATCATAAGTTTTTGCTCAGTTGCATTTTCGTACACACCGCCCAGCCCAGTAAATAGCAAAGAGTGCAACTTTGCTAATTATTACGTTCAGGCGCATGCGTTTACAAAACGTTTCGTACTTCGCATGTGCGGTTCGTCCTTTTCCATTTTTAAGGCCACTACATTAAAAATATATGTTTCTTAAATATGCACAGTTGACGAACACGTTGTTAAATGGGGTTGTTTTTTGTTTAAAAAAAAAAAAGGAGCAAATATTCAGTTTGTCAAGCGTTCTGGTCCATTCCGGGTTTTACCAACACACATCAAAAACACTTGATGCCAATTCCCTTGTAAAATATATTTTTTAATTTAATGAGTTGATTCTTATTTAACACTCAAACTTGTTTACAATTGTTATGAATGGATTATGAATACTATTCACTACATTAGAGGCACACAAAATGTAGCATACATTTTGCAGATCGAATATAATAATTGTAAACAAATTCTAACAAAAGGGTGCTTAAAAATCATAAAAATTAAATGGTTTTGCCTTGTTGATCTGGCACGTGCGAGGTAATGTGACACGCCCCGAATGTTAATTCATCTTCCTCCATTTTAAGTCAATTTCTACGAGTCATGTGGACCCAATATCGGTAATCGTAAGGAATAAACAAAAACGATTTAGTAAAATTAATGATTTTAGGGGTTTGTAAAGTTTTGTATTTACATTCTTACTTGTCTGAACATTATTGGTAATAAAAATCTTCCTGACCTGTCAAGAAAAACCTCACAAATGAACCACTAGCAGACGACAACAAATCGGATGTACATATATATACAGTCGAACTTGGCCTAACGGTCACCTCTATATAACGGCCACCTGCCCATAACGGCCACCCTGAAATCCCTCAACACCTTTCTTTATTTGACCTCTATAGAACGGTCATCTGTCCAACGCGGCCAGCAGCCACTATTTGTCAGCAAAAATAAGTTCAGAACCTGCATTAGCGGCCAAATATTATTAAAAAAATAAAATAAAATAATAATAATTCTTCCCACCACATATGATCGTACATCGATTTAGTTCCCAGTAAATCCCATTGTTTTCTGAAATGCCGCCATTGTTGTGTCACGTGACCGGAAAGTTTGGCGATTTGGTTGACTTGACAAAAAAACACCCCAAAAAACTTTATCATATGATTTTATTGTTTTTCATCCATAAAAATACTTCTTAAAGGCATACTGTCACAGACCACTGACTATTTAATGATCTAACAAAGTATTACCTGGAAAAACATAATTTGATTTGTCCCTAAACGTACTTTAGTCAACCATCTTCATAACCACCATACTCCATTTCTTAATGATATTTAGTTGTTAACCATTACGCCGTTGTTTTTCGCTATTAAACCCATTAACTTATAAAATTGCATTTTACTTACATTATATTATTTAGAATATACATTTCCATTCACCTGAAGTGGGTTTTTTTGGTAATCCTGGTAATCCTGGTGTTTGTAATACTACAAAATGCATTTTTCATATTTCTTAAAAACGCAAGCGACTCCGACTGCAGTGGTGCCAGATTCATCGACAATGGCCTCAACTGCGATGGAGACAGGTGTGGTTCAGTGACGAGTCCCGATTTCTGCTCCGACGTCATGATGGAAGATGTCGCGTGTATAGGTGTCGTGGTGAACGTTATGCGGCAAA
>NW_024537057.1:0-7275 GCF_016097555.1 Gigantopelta aegis | reverse complement strand
AAAATGGGAAAAGTTAATGAAGATCCAAAAAATAGCTGATCTTCAATTTTAGGCTTAGAGGCCCCATTCTGTCCTGGGTACCTTTCGAAAACTGAATTTTGGAGCACTTACTGAACCAATTCTTTTAGTAAGAACTTTTCCGTTTGCTGCAATTAAATAAAAAAAAAAGTTCCAAAAGCTTCCTTTGAAAAGTAACCAGGAAGCAATGATGGTCCCATGACCCAAAAAAGTTAAACCTAAAATAAAACTAACTACAACAATTTGATTTAACCTAATTTAAAAGCCAACCTCGTATTTTTGTGTGTTTGAAGACTAGGAAAAAATTTGTGTCAGATAACGTTCTCTTTCCACAGTTGGTTTGTTGTAACGAGAAGATAGGTGATGACTACTGTGCCAGTCAGAAATGCCTTCTCCACAGACATCCATAACCAAAATCACCTTAAGTTTCAGTACCAATAAAGGCAAATAAGATATCCTGATGATATCCGAAAGAAATGTAAACATTGACTTTTGATAGATATTTCTTAAATATATATAATAAAGTATAATTATCATAATTAATGGAATTTGGCCCACTTCATTCATTTGTATTATTGATTTTAGATAGTCAATGTTCTTGACCAATACACATGGCATAATGTTCGTACATTATATATGTGACCTGACTTAGAAAAAGGGACAAATTCTCTCAAAACATTTGTGACCAGATTTGAAACTAACCACTAGTTAAAACGTCTCAAACACTGTTTTGTATAATATATATGTTATATTGTGTAAACTGTTGTATATGTATATTGTAAAAAACTGGTTCTAGTATATGTATCAAACAGTGCTTTTTTTCACAAATAAGGGGATCACAAATGTTTTGACAGAATGGTCTCTTTTTGCAAATCGGTCTACATATAATAAAATATTATTAAAGGAATTGTATGGAAGTATGACCACATAAGCTTTGGACTAATAATTCATAAGTATGTATAGCTAAGTCACTAATTAATTAATCACTAATTAACATTAATGATATCTTTTATAACTGTTAACTATATCAGTCACTGCTAAAATAGATTGGTCATTTTACTAACTGATAGTCACTTATTTTCATACATGCTTATGAAATATATTTGAAAGTATAGTAAACTACACACATATACGCTTTTGACTAAATACTATGAATGGACAGTTCATTTACTTCAGTAAGGACTTTTCAGAAAGAGATAATTAAATATAAAAAATTTTTATATAACATTGTGGCATGTAGGATTGTATAATTGTATTGTACAGATAGACCTCGAAGCCATTAAAATTCTTGTGCAGACTAATGAACCATTGAATAGGTTAATATGTAGTTATGTAGTCAAAACTTTGTTATTACTACAATGTCATTCTGTATATTAGTTCTAAAGGTGGTGATATACACTTTTGAGTGCCTTATAACAACTTTAAATGACTATGTATAAGTTAAAATAACTTATTGTATATCAGTCATATATTATATATAATATACATATATCTGTGAAAGCCCATGCAGCAGTAAAAAATCAAAGATTATGTACAATTCACAAAAAATATGGTTTTACTTTTGTTCTTAATTCTGATCATGTAAACACCATTTTCTCAAAGTTTCAAGTTATAAGCAAGTGTTTTTGGAGGGGTAAAACTAAGCTTGTTAAGCTTCCCACTTCAGTAAAAGCTCAAGTCCTTTGTGCCATAATTAAGTGGTGTTTTCCAAAACATATTGACATATCTCTGGACTAAAAACATATATTAGGTAATACAGGTAATACAGGTATTACACAGATAAAGTAATTGATCACGTAGGATTACAGTCATGTCACGTAGTCTACTGACTCCATGATGGATGGGCAACCAGCTCTTGTTGTGCTGTCCATTCCTTTCTGGTTTCAGGCAAGATACTCTTTTTCTATGCTTTAGTTCAATGTCAGATTCTACAAAGATTGAATGAAAACACAGGGAGCAACTTCTCCAAGCAGGTTTACAGCTGTGCAAGGGTGATTTGGTTGTTCAGCTCTCAGTCCTTCTCAACATCATGCCTCAATTTATGTAACCTTCCTTGACCGTGCCTTCTAAATAGTTTACACAAGCCCGCACGCTTCTTAGCTCTAGAGTGGTTAATGTGATTGTTTCATCTTCCATCAGCAAACAGCGTCTTCATCTTGACAACTATTTATACATCTTGTAAACTATGGCAAAGGGGTTAAACTCTAATTAAGCGAAAACTGAAAAATTGTATAATAGTTTCATAAAGGAAAGCCTTACAACATCTCATATTCCATAATTGAAATGACTGATAACATAGGTTCTACCAAACAGCCTTAGGAAGCATAAAACGTGAAAATTTAACTGTAATGTTTTGCAAAACTTTAAGCTAAATTTTA
Organism: Gigantopelta aegis; assembly: GCF_016097555.1. Taxonomy (NCBI): domain Eukaryota; kingdom Metazoa; phylum Mollusca; class Gastropoda; order Neomphalida; family Peltospiridae; genus Gigantopelta; species Gigantopelta aegis. Next base: position 4,879 of record NW_024537057.1, on the reverse strand, counting down.
TCAATATTTGTTTTGGACATAAAGTATCTTTGATTTTGCTTCACATATAGCTTATTAAATTATGTACATGTATATATATTATATTATATATATATTATTAAGTAGCTAAAGTATGTTTGAAGAGTGCTCGATATCGTTTAGACAGAGCAGGTAGAACAGAATGAAGGACAAAAGAAACAGAGCTCTGGCTTTGTTACGGTTTACTACCATAGTTTCACGCGTTATGCGATCATTCAGACAGTAACAGCACAACAAGCAGAGCTCTTTCTTTTGTCCTTCAATTCTGGTCTACATATATAATACTTTAATATGGCTAGCCTTATGGTGTGCATACCTCGATGCTTACTAAACTTATTCAATGAAATTAATAACTTGTTTTACCGGCCTTAAACTTTATACAAAGACCGTTAATGAGAGTCGATACTCATATGTGAAACTCAGATAACAAATTTAATACGCTAAAGACATATAATTTTATATTTTAAATTGTTTGGACAGGACTTCATTTATATAAAAGGCAGGAGCTTCGTAGTTTTTAGTGTAGTAGTGTAAGCATCTACTTTATGCCGCTTAGTTTGACGTCCTATCTATACGGAAGCTTGATAGAAAGATAGTTTGGCTCGTATAAGTTTCCGGGCGCATCAGAGCCTGGGCCCGGGCATCAGACATAATTTCATAGTAGAAATAATATTATTTTTAATGAGTAAGTGATAGGATTTGACCACGACAATCATATGAATAAATTGAATATAAAAATTAATTGTGCTGTTGTGCCATCAGTCAGAGGTCAGCTTTTTTTGGGGGGTGCCACTGCGTACAAACTCCTTAGCTAGAGATTGTTGTCTCTCGTTATGGCTGAATGTCTAAACAGCAACAATGCAAACAGGTTTGCAAAAAAAAAAAGGGAAGTAGGCGCGCGTAAATTGTAGGTTTAAAAATCGGTAGTTTAACGAGAAGTGGTTCATGAGTGGAGCCAAAAAAAAAAAAAAAAACAGGAAAATCCAGCTATATTTATCGAGTCATGTAATTTTGGTTAGCGTCATATTTATTCATTAAGTTTTACCGTATAGGGACAGTGTTGATGATGCACTATATATGTTTTGAAAACGTGCTAAATAAAATAAGTAAACAGAGATTGTTTCAAACTGATGCAACATCATAATATCTATATGCAAATATGCAAATAATGTTGTAAATTATAGCACAGATGTTTACAAAAATGTGTTAATGTTAGGTGTGTTTCATCAACACAGTGAATGTAAACAATACAAATGATTGAGATTGTGCTAAATGATGGGGTTGGTTCACAATATGCCTACGAAATTACATTATCATTGCAAAAGTATAACTATATATGATCTTTTAATTATTATTAAGTTTTATGACCTTTTGACCACAGGAATATTAAGGATGGATAATAGGGGCTGTCTTAGTCCTTAGTACAGCTTTAGCGACGTAAAAGTTTGGATCATGTTGCCCATGTTGGTTGCTTTTGGGGCTTATAGTAGATTGTTATGTATTAACTTTATTTGAAATCTTTTGTGGTAAGCGAATAAGATCTATTTATAGATTCTTTGCAAAAAAAGTGTGATATTTAAATCAAGCAATAAAAAAAACAAGCTAAGTCTAGTAACGCAGTCAGTGACCCTATTTAGAGTATTTACTGATAGAGTGGTACATATTTTAAGAAGATTTGTACTCAACAATGATGGAAATCTAACAGCAAAATGTGTGGAGTGATCCAACCCAAACCAATAGCTAGATCAACCTATAACCATGCAGTTATCAATATGTAGTCTAAGACTTCAGGAGTATACAACTCAGGCCTGACTATCAAATAATGCTAACAGAAAGTGAAACAATGACTCTAATGAGGGAAACATTGGAGACATTGAGGTCAAGAAATCCAGTTCATCGCCATAGTTATTCTGACAGTGATATTGGGTTTTAAGGCAGCAATGTGCTTGTAGTAAGGGGAAAACCATCAACAAAACTAACAAAGGCTGGTAGTAATAAGAGTATACTAACAGTGACTGTCATTCTCAGATGCCATCCTTTTCTCAGGAGGAACTAGTCCCAAAGAAGTCAATGTTACCTGGACAATTTGCCATAGTCACAAATTGAATGTTACTTGCTACATGTGGCTTATAAGTATAAGCCATAGTAGCAAGTAACATTAATTATAAATATTAGTTATAAATTATAAGTATTATGATACTTATAAAATATTTGAGGTTTAGCTTGTAAGGTGGGTTGTAAGAATCTACTATGAATATACTAATGTAATAATATACCACAGGGCGGACTTGAATGATGTCCATGAATATTATTAGAGAATAAAAAGGAGGTGCCTGCGCATCCAGGCACTCCCCTAGATCCGACAGTGTCATATGTAAGACAACCCCAAGCCTTCTTCATCGCGCAATCACTGCTTCGAGACTCGCATTGAATGATCAATTGAGTAGGCGTTTGGAATGTCTATAAAATGGTTTTCAGGAAGAATGTGAGACTAACTTCAACTACGATTAGCTTAGAGTAGAGCAGCAAAGGAGTACTACTATTTTCACTACAGGTAGCCATCGTTAGGTAGTAGAAATTGAGTTAAAAGCGAAGCTAAAACTGACAAACAAACAGTAAGTATCACAACAAAGAGCTTCTGTAGTATCTTCTCAACTATCAGGTTGATCTACAATATGCTATAGACAATTGCAAAAGAAACCCCAAGTTCTAGTTGGCTAATCGACTTTGCCAATCATTGAGTATGTTTGCTCTTCACAAGAGGCTTTAGGAGACGTCCTTGCTTAAGATATGGTTTGGCACCAACTACCATCTTTTATGATGAATGTCAGTATGTGATAAGAGTTTTCGTAGTGGATCATGCTTTCATGTTGACCTAGTGGTGGTTTTCCATCTTTATAAGATATCATGAAACAAGGGATCTAACAGCAAAAACTTACTGATGAAGTGCTCTAATGGAAATAACAGAAACCCTCTCTTAATACTCTATGAATCTTTAAATTTTATGACATTCTAATTCATTAAGATGGGGCATCGCCAAGACTCAGAGCTCAAGGCTTGTGGGTGATCAATACCAAAGGTGCATTATTTGATATTAGGGTCTTAATTATATGCCACTAGTAATCGTCATCTCACACCACAAGCATGCTATTGAAAACGTTAAAGAGAGAAAAAAAGGGTATATGAGGAAGGGTTTAAGAGAATTGAACTTAATGGAACATGGATTTTACTCCCATTGTCTTGTCAACAGCTGGAGATGCTGCTAATTAATAAGGTTGACTTATAAACGTCTTACTTCACTTATTGTCACAAGGCATTCTAATCATATAGCTATACAATGGCATGGATAAGATGCAGAGTCATTTTTTCATTACACTGTCTGTAATACTGTCTTGTTGGAGCTTGCTCTCTCTGGTTCATCCCATTTTCCCCTTTCCCAGGGTACACTGACAACCATATTGATCTTATCATTTTGAAAGCAGGATAACCAATCAACAGATATTGCGCCTGATTACGTTTCTGACTACGTAATCTATACTGTTTAAAAAGGTGAAAGTTGTGACGTCATACTGACGGAATATAGAAGTATGAATATCCGCGAAAGCCCGGTAACGGGCTAGTTACAGCGCATATTTTGAGGGGCGTGTCGGCTGAAGAATGCAACTTTTATGAGGCATCCAGCAGCAAGAAAGAAAAGAAGAAAAGGAATAAGTAAGATATATAAGCGTACCAACAATATAATGTAGTCGGGTTATATCACTTGAGTTCATATGCCTAGGGACCTAAGAGCTAGTGCATATGCAGCTGACTGTGTGCTACTTGCTGCCTTGTAACATTTTTCAATTATGTTGTGTTATGATCAATTTTTATAGCTAATTGTAGATTATTGTAAGAAGTAGTGCTATAAAAATTTCACCTACCTAAACTTCTAAAGTAGTTTAGATATAATTATAAATAATTATTTTATAATTATGGTGTATACATGTATTATTCCCTAAACTTTAATCCAGGATGTTAAACACTTTTTGAACATGCAATGCATGTTAGTACAGCTCTTTTATGTACTATATTGTAGTTTGTAGTTCATACTTAGCTACTACTAGGTACAAACTGCACATCAAAGCACTATTGGGAGAGACTACTGACTCTACATTGTATACTCAAACATTTATTGATCTCAGTTTATGGTCTGTAGTAGTCTTATTTCAGGACCTAGTCGATAATAAAGTAGCAAGTAGACTTATGTAAGGAATGTGATTGTGTTGTTGGGTATGAATACTACCTATACATGTGCTTCAAATATTAAAATGAAGACATTGAGAAGCACTTGGTTTTTGTTGATTAAATAACCATTAAAAAGGTTATATTACTAATAATATAAACCAGAATAACAACAAAAACACCCTTGTCAATTTATTACTTTCAATAATATTCCACAGGGGTAGTAATTGCATACCAACAACAGTAGCGTTTTTCTGATTAGTTCAATTAATAGAGAAAATATGCATTGTATGGTTATTATCGTACTTGTCCTTTTATTTTAGTTTACGAATTGGCCATTTCATATCCTAACTTCTTGAGCATGAAGCTGCTTGTGATCCTTTTCTTAAGTTCCTTAGGCAAGAAGAACTTACAAAAATATATTTCTTTTCTATCTAAATTGTTGTCTTGTTTCGTGATAGAAAGAGTGGAAAGAAGAAGGGAAAAAGGTCACATGGGTGAAAAGAAGTAAAACGTCAAGATATATGAACCAATATTTTTACCAAATAGTGTTTCATTAAACAAAACAAAGGAATGTAAAAACCTTTCGTTGTATTGAGGGGGTGAGATGGGCTTACTAAGATGACCTTTAAAAAAGGAA